>NW_018479375.1:3182-5911 GCF_002113885.1 Mizuhopecten yessoensis | reverse complement strand
GTATGACTTTGTATGTATACAGAATTAATGTTGGAATGACTTTGTAGATAAACTGAATTAATGTTGGTATGACTTTGTATGTAAACTGAATTAATGTTGGTATCACTTTGTATGTATACAGAATTAATGTTGGAATAACATTGTTTCGGTATGACTTTGTATATATACTGAATTAGAGTTGATATGACTTTGTATATAAACTGAATTAATGTTGGTATGACTTTGTATGTATACAGAATTAATGTTGGAATGACTTTGTTTCGGTATGACTTTGTATATATACTGAATTAGAGTTGATATGACTTTGTATATATACTTAATTAATGTTGGTATGACTTTGTATATATACTGAATTAATGTTGTTATGACTTTGAATATAAACTGAATTAACGTTGGTATGACTTTGTATGTAAACAGAATTAATTTTGGAATGACTTTGTATATATACTGGTTTTATGTTGGTATGACTTTGTATATATACTGAAATAATGTTGGTACGACTTTGTATATATACTGAATTAATGTTGGTATAACTTTGTATATATACTGAAATAATGTTGGTATGACTTTGTATATATACTAAATTAGAGTTGATATGACTTTGTATATATACTTAATTAATGTTGGTATGACTTTGTATATAAACTGAATTAATGTTGTTATGACTTTGAATATAAACTGAATTAACGTTGGTATGACTTTGTATGTAAACAGAATTAATTTTGGAATGACTTTGTATATATACTGGTTTTATGTTGGTATGACTTTGTATATATACTGAAATAATGTTGGTACGACTTTGTATATATACTGAATTAATGTTGGTATGACTTTGTATATATACTGAAATATGTGTTATGAATATGTATATATACTGAATTAATATTGGTATGACTTTGTATATATACTGAATTAATGTTGGTATGACTTTGTATATATACTGAATTAATGTTGGTATGACTTTGTATGTTTATTGAATTAATTTGGTATGACTTTGTATATATACTGAATTAATGTTGGTATGACTTTGTATATATACTGAATCAATTTGATATGACTTTGTATATATACTGAAATAATGATGGTATGACTTTATATGTATACTGCATTAATTTGGTACGACTTTGTATATATATACAAAACACTGGCTGAGGTTGCCTCTATCATTGTGGCTGGAATTCATTCCGGCATGGTTTACAGACAATAAACATTAAGTAAAAAATATATGTTGTACCCGAAAATTGTTATTAAAAACAGCTTTCCTTTTTCCGCTCTATTTTACATAAAATTCGGAACACCTTAGACATAGATTTTTCACCTTTTGACATTAACTAATTTCGATAAGTTTTAACTGGACGAAATTACCATATGATGCGGTAACATTTTATTTTGCTTTGATTCCTTCATTTAAAAAAGTTTGATTGTGAGAGTGTGTGTCTAGTCAATTGATAGTATAATCACCTATTGTTTGATTGTGAGAGTGTGTGTCTAATCAATTGGTAGTATAATCAGCTATTGTTGGATTGTGAGAAAATCTGTCTTGTTAATAAGTAATACAATTACTTATGACAAAATTGTGAAAGTATAGGTTTACCTTGTCAAAATATCTCATCTTCAAATTTCTAAAAAAACTCATTTTCACGACATTTTGTAATACATGAGTGAATCTACATTATCATAATATGTTTTCATTGTTAATTTACTAAAGTAGCTATGATTTTCACAACCAGATTGTTGACGTCATTATTATTGTTCCCGGTTTGCTGTTCTAGAATAATTATATACTCATAAACGATCAGTGCAGGTAAAGAAATCATGGAAAAGAAACAAAGGAATAAAACGGAAAATAATCAATGAAACTACTTTCGGTTGACTTTCATAGTCAATAAGAATGCCAATGGGACAGATACTACTTTAGCATATGTCTTTGAGCAGCTGGTTTCTGATTAAAGTATTGTCAATAGAAAGAAGTTCACTTAAAGACATCGATATTAGCAGGAATCTATATTCATACCAAAGAAATACAATACAATCGTATCTTGTTCTGATGTGATGTTAAATTGTAAACAAATTTTCCATCCTTTTTAACAGAATTGCCGAGTCGTCTGGAAACAATTCAAAAGACTTTGAATTGAAATGAAAGTTTATAGTATGATTTCAACAAACATGAATTCAGACGCCTTTTCCTACTTCAAATGAGTTTTTGTGTGTGTGGTTGTGTTTTCAAGGCACGACAAAGCGAAAGTTATAATAGTATGGAAGAATTATGAAAATGAAAATCAGTTTGAATATTTCCAAAACTTATGTTATCAAATCAACAAAACCCCTTCTTAAAAAAATAAAGAAGATTGCAAATGTTTCTTTTCAATTTTAATCAACGTAACAACAGCACAATCATACAAATAAATAACGAACAGACCAACTATCAACTGCCAATATTGCGCGATGTCTGAAAAGAGAGGAAAACACAATTAAGAAAACATGAATGCAAAAACCAAACATATTTTGATGTGGATTATTTAGAGCATCTTGGATATATCCTTACAAAAAACATTTTGAGCTTATTAAGGGCGAAAAAAATCTTTCAGATTGATATAGTAAACATTGGATCAGTCCTACACAATAATGAAATAATAGGCTGTCATTGACCTAATAGAGAGTGACATACTTACATCACAGAGTTGCTTCTAATGTAATGAGTGTCAGCGTCAGAAGTTTAACCGGAGTTA
>NW_018479375.1:0-1092 GCF_002113885.1 Mizuhopecten yessoensis | reverse complement strand
GAATTAATGTTGGTATGACTTTGTATATAAACTGAATTAATGTTGGTATGACTTTGTATATAAACTGAATTAATGTTGGTATGACTTTGTATATATACTGAATTAATGTTTGTATGACTTTGTATGTAAACTGAATTAATGTTGGTATGATTTTTTATATATACTGAATTAATTTGGAATGAATTTTTATATATACTGAATTAATGTTGATATGACTTTGTCTATATACTGAATTAATGCTGGTATGACTTTGTATATATACTGAATTAATGTTGGTATGATTTTGTATATATACTGAATTAATGTTGATATGACTTTGTATGTATACTGAATTAATTTGGTATGACTTTGTATGTATACTGAATTAATTTGGCATGACTTTGTATGTATACTGAATTAATGTTGATCTGACTTTGTCTATATACTGAATTAAAGCTGGTATGACTTTGTATATATAATTTATTAATTTGAGATGACTTTATATATATACGGAATTAATGTTGGTATGACTTTGTATATATACGGAATTAATGTTGGTATGACTTTGTATATATATACTGATATAATGTTTCTAAGACTTTGTATATATACTGAATTAATGTTGGTATGATTTTGTATATATACTGAATTAATGTTGATATGACTTTGTATGTATACTGAATTAATTTGGTATGACTTTGTATGTATACTGAATTAATTTGTGAAGACTTTGTATATATACAAAACACTGGCTGAGGTTGGCTGTACCATTGTGGTTGGAATTCATTCCGGCATTGTTTACAGGCAATAAAAGATTAAGTAAAAAATATATGTTGTACCCGAAAATTGTTGCATCAAATTCGGACCACCTTAGACATACATTTTTCATCCTTTTGACATTACTTACTTTCGTTAAGTTCTAAATGGACGAAATTACCATATGGTGCGGTAACATTTTATTTTGTTTTGAATCCTTCATTTACAAAAGTTGGATTGTGAGTTTGTGAGTCTAGTCAATTGGTAGTATAATTACCTATTGATGCATTGTGAGAGTGTTTGTCTAGTCTCTTGGTTGTATAATTACCTATTGTTTGATTGCGAGAGTGTGTGTCT
>NW_018479374.1:0-5893 GCF_002113885.1 Mizuhopecten yessoensis | reverse complement strand
ACTCTAAAGATCTGTATATATGGTTTACACCACAGATCAGTATAAATGGTTTACTCCACAGATCAGGATACATGTTTTACTCCACAGATCAGTATACATGGTTTACTCCACAGATCTGTATACATGGTTTATTCCTCCACAGATCACTAAACATGGTTTACTCCACAGATCACTATACATGGTTTACTCCACAGATTGGTATACATTGTTTACTCCACAGATTACTATACATGGTTTACTTGACAGAATAGTCTACATGGTTTACTTTACAGATCAGTAAACATGGTTTACTCCACAGATCAGTATAACTGGTTTACACCACAGATCAGTATACATGGTTTACTCAACAGATCTGTATAAATGGTTTACTCCACAGATCAGTATATATGGTTTACACCACAGATCAGTATAAATGGTTTACTCCATAGATCAGGATACATGGTTTACTCCACATATCTTTATATATGGTTTACACCACAGATCATTATACATGGTTTACTCTAAAGATCTCTATACATGGTTTGCTCTACAGATCAGTATTGGCCTGCTCTACAGATCACTATGGGTGGTTAGCACTACAGATCACTATACGTGGTTTACTTTACAGATCAGTTAACATGGTTTACTTTACAGATCACTATACATGGTTTACTCCACATATCAGTATACATGGTTTTCTCGTCAGATCAGTATACATGGTTTACTCCACAGATCAAGATACATGGTTTACTCCACAGATCTGTATAAATGGTTTACTCCACAGATCACTATACATGGTTTGCTCTACAGATCTGTATACATGGTTTACTCCACAGATCAGTATGCATGGTTTACTTTACAGATCAGGATACATGGTTTACTCCACAGATCACTATAAATGGTTTACTCCACATATCACTATACATGGTTTATTCCACAGATCAGGATACATGGTTTACTCAACAGATCAGTAAGCATGGTTTAATCCACGGATCAGTAAGCATGGTTTGCTCCACAGATCAGTATACATGGTTTACTCCACAGATCAGTATACATGGTTTACTCTAAAGATCGATATACATGGTTTGCTCTACAGATCAGTATACGTGGTTTGCTCTACAGATTACTACGGGTGGTTAGCACTACAGATCACTATACGTGGTTTACTTCACAGATCACTATACATGGTTTACTCTAAAGATCTGTATACATGGTTTGCTCTACAGATCACTATACATGGTTTACTCAACAGATCGGTATACATGGGTTACTCCACAGATCAGTATACATGGTTTACTCCAAAGATCTGTATAAATGGTTAACTCGACAGATCACTATACATGGTTTACTTTACAGATCAGTATATATGGTTTACACCACAGATCAGTATAACTGGTTTACTTCACAGATCGGTATACATGGTTTACTCCACAGATCTGTATATATGCTTTTCTCTACAGATCACTATACATGCTTCTCTCTACAGATCTGTATAAATGGTTTACACCACAGATTGGTATACATGGTTTTCTCAACAGATCAGTATGGGTGGTTAGCACTACAGATCATTAAACGTGGTTTACTCGACAGATGAGTATACATGGTTTACTCCACAGATCAGTATACATGGTTTAAGTCTACATATCAGTATACATGGTTTACTCCACATATCAGTATACATTGTTTACTCCACAGATCAATATACATGGTTTACTCCACAGATCAGTATACATGGTTTACTTTATAGATCTGTATACATGGTTTGAGTCTACATATCAGTATACATGGTTTACTTCACATATCAGCTAGCATGGTTTACTCTACAGATCAGGATACATGGTTTACTCCACAGATCTGTATAAATGGTTTACTCCACAGATCTGTATACATGGTTTATTGCTCCACAGATCACTAAACATGGTTTACTCCACAGATCAGGATATATGGTTTACTCTAAAGATCTGTATACATGGTTTGCTCTACAGATCAGTATACGTGGTTTGCTCTACAGATCACAATGGGTTGTTAGCACTACAGATCACTATACGTGGTTTTCTTCACAGATCGCTATACATGGTTTACTCCACAGATCATTATACATGGTTTAATCTAAAGATCTGTATACATGGTTTGCCCTACAGATCAGTATACGTGGTTTGCTCTACAGATAAATATGAGTGGCTAGCGCTACAGATCACTATACGTGGTTTACTCCACAGATCAGTATACATGGTTTACTCATCAGATCACTATACATGGTTTACTCCACAGATCAGTATACATATACATGGTTTACTCCACAGATCAGTATACATGGTTTACTCATCAGATCCCTATACATGGTTTACTCCACAGATCACTATACATTGTTTACTCAACAGATCGGTATACATGGTTTACTCATCAGATCCCTATACATGGTTTACTCCACAGATCAATATACATGATTTACTCTAAAGATCAGTATACGTGGTTTGCTCTACAGATTACTACCGTGGTTTACTCCACAGATCAGTATACATTGTTAACTCAACAGATCAGTATGCATGGTTTACTCCACAGATCAGTATAACTGGTTTACTCTACATATCACTATACATGGTTTATTTCACAGATCAATATACATGGTTTACTCCACAGATCAGTAAACACAGTTTACTCCACAGATCAGTATACATATACATGGTTTACTCCACAGATCATTATACATGGTTTAATCTAAAGATCTGTATACATGGTTTGCCCTACAGATCAGTATACGTTGTTTGCTCTACAGATAAATATGAGTAGCTAGCGCTACAGATCACTATACGTTGTTTACTCCACAGATCAGTATACATAGTTTACTCCACAGATCAGTATACATAGTTTACTCCACATATCAGTATAACTGGTTTACTCCACAGATCGGTATACATGGATTACCCCACATATCAGTATACATGGTTTACTCCACAGATCAATATACATGATTTACTCTAAAGATCAGTATACGTGGTTTGCTCTACAGATTACTACCGTGGTTTACTCCACAGATCAGTATATTGGTTTACTTTACAGATCTGTATAAATGGTTTACTCCACAGATCTGTATAAATGGTTTACTCCACAGATCAGTATAACTGGTTTACTCTACATATCACTATACATGGTTTATTTCACAGATCAATATACATGGTTTAATCTAAAGATCTGTATACATGGTTTGCCCTACAGATCAGTATACGTGGTTTGCTCTACAGATTACTACCGTGGTTTACTCCACAGATCAGTATACATATACATGGTTTACTCCACAGATCAATATACATGATTTACTCTAAAGATCAGTATACGTGGTTTGCTCTACAGTTAAATATGAGTGGCTAGCGCTTCAGATCACTATACGTGGTTTACTCCACAGATCAGTATAACTGGATTACTCCACAGATCGGTATACATGGTTTACTCATCAGATCACTATACATGGTTTTCTCCACAGATCAGTATACATAGTTTACTCCACAGATCAGTATAACTGGTTTACTCTACATATCACTATACATGGTTTATTTCACAGATCAATATACATGGTTTACTCCACAGATCACTATACATGGTTTATTCCACAGATCAGTATGTCAGATCAGTATACATGGTTTACTTTATAGATCTGTATACATGGTTTGAGTCTACATATCAGTAGCACTACAGATCACTATACGTAGTTTACTCCACAGATCAGTATAACTGGTTTACTCTAAAGATCGGTATACATGGTTTGAGTCTACATATCCGTATACATGGTTTACTTCACATATCAGTAAGCATGGTTTACTCTACAGATCAGGATACATGGTTTATTCCACAGATCTGTATAAATGGTTTACTCCACAGATCAGTATACATGGGTTACTCATCAGATCACTATACATGGTTTACTTTACAGATCAGTCTACATGGTTTACTTTACAGATCAGTCTACATGGTTTACTTTACAGATCAGTCTACATGGTTTACTTTACAGATCAGTCTACATGGTTTACTTTACAGATCAGTCTACATGGTTTACTTTACAGATCAGTATACTTGGTTTACTTTACAGATCTGTATAAATGGTTTACTCCACAGATCACTATACATTGTTTACTCAACAGATCGGTATACATGGTTTACTCATCAGATCACTATGGTTTACTCCACAGATCAGGATATATGGTTTACTCTAAAGATCTGTATACATGGTTTGCCCTACAGATCAGTATAGGTGGTTTGCTCTACAGATAAATATGAGTAGCTAGCGCTACAGATCACTATACGTGGTTCACTCCACAGATCAGTATACATGGTTTGAGTCTACATATCAGTATGCATGGTTTACTCCACAGATCAGTAGACATAGTTTACTCCACAGATCAGTATATTGGTTTACTTTACAGATCTGTATAAATGGTTTACTCCACAGATCTGTATACATGGTTTATTGCTCCACAGATCACTAAACATGGTTTACTCCACAGATCAGTAATCCTGTATAAATGGTTTACTCCACAGATCACTATACATGGTTTATTCCACAGATCAGTATGTCAGATCAGTATACATGGTTTACTCATCAGATCACGATACATGGTTTACTCCACAGATCACTATACATTGTTTACTCAACAGATCGGTATACATGGTTTACTCATCAGATCACGATACATGGTTTACTCCACAGATCATTATACATGGTTTAATCTAAAGATCTGTATACATGGGTTGCCCTACAGATCAGTATACGTTGTTTGCTCTACAGATAAATATGAGTAGCTAGCGCTACAGATCACTATACGTTGTTTACTCCACAGATCAGTATACATAGTTTACTCCACAGATCAGTATATATGGTTTACTTTATAGATCTGTATACATGGTTTGAGTCTACATGTCAGTATACATGGTTTACTTCACATATCAGTAAGCATGGTTTACTTTAAACATCTGTATACATGGTTTGCTCTACAGATCAGTATACGTGGTTTGCTCTACAGATAACTATGAGTGGTTAGCACTACAGATCACTATACGTAGTTTACTCCACAGATCAGTATACATGGTTTACTTTACAGATCACTATACGTGGTTTACTCCACAGATTGGTATACATGGTTTACTCCACAGATCTGTATAAGTGGTTTACTCCACATATCAGTATATATGGTTTACACCACAGATCAGTATAACTGGTTTACTCTAAAGATCTGTATACATGGTTTCTTCTACAGATCAGTATACGTGGTTTGCATTACAGATCACTATGGGTGGTTAGCACTACAGATCACTATACATGGTTTAATCCACAGATTGGTGTACATGGTTTACACCACATATCTGTAGACATTGTTTACTATATAGATCTGTATAAATGGTTAACTCCACAGATTACTATACATGGTTTACTTGACAGAATAGTCTACATGGTTTACTTTACAGATCACTATACATGGTTTACTCCACAGATTGGTATACATTGTTTACTCCACAGATCACTATACATGGTTTACTCCACATATCAGTATACATTGATTACCCCACAAATCAGTATACATGGTTTACTCCACAGATCACTATACATGGTTTACTCCACAGATCACTATACATGGATTACTCCACAGATTGGGATACATTGTTTACTCCACAGATCACTATACATGGATTACTCCACAGATTGGTATGCATTGTTTACTCCACAGATCAGTAATCACAGTTTACTCCACAGATCAGGATACATGGTTTACTCCACAGATTGGTATACATTCCTTCCTCCACAGATCACTATACATGGTTTACTCCACAGATCAGGATACATGGTTTACTCCACTGATCAGTATACATGGTTTACTCAATAGATCTGTATACATGGTTTGAGTCTACATATCAGTATACATGG
>NW_018479373.1:5388-5869 GCF_002113885.1 Mizuhopecten yessoensis | reverse complement strand
GCTGCTGTTTGGAGGGGTCATTCTACGTTTACAGAGTTCTATCTCTGATCTTTATCGGGACAGTCTGACGGGTCGTATTCTTTGGGCCCTCTTGTGGCTGCCCAGTTCGTTGTATGTCCTCCCTCTTCTTTTGCATAACCCTCATTATGTCATCTCCGTGTGATCCGGAACACTGGTCATAATCAGGCTCTGTGTCACAAAAGAAAAGGTATTTTTGAATTTTTCCTGCGAGGGTATGGGTCCTATTGTTGGAACCCTTCATCGCTCCACGGAGACACCACTGCGGTAAGTCGAATTCGCATTATAATGACTGTGGTAACGTATTTTGAAATAGAATTGAGGTTTCTCTTGTGAAACCAATTTCTATTATAAATACTTACCACAGTCATTAGGTGAGTTCCCTCCCAGCCTCCCCTTGTCTCCTTGGCTCTCACTTTTTTGGGCTTTGGAATTATGAAGTGGGAAGCATGGCTTCGTGTCT
>NW_018479373.1:0-1111 GCF_002113885.1 Mizuhopecten yessoensis | reverse complement strand
ACCGGCAACTATTTTTGTTGACCTTTGTCCATGGAAGGTCCCTGCAAAATTTCATTGAAATTGGTTCAGGGGTTTCGGAAAAGAAGATTTTTGAAATTTTAGTCAATTTGACCCTTTTTGCCCCGCCCCTCAGGCCCCTGGGGGCTTAGGACTACACCGGCAACTATTTTTGTTGACCTTTGTCCATGGAAGGTCCCTGCAAAATTTCATTGAAATTGGTTCAGGGATTTCGGAGAAGAAGTCGAAAATGTAAATTGTTTACGGACGCACGACGGACGACGGACGACGACGGACAAAAGGCGATCACAATAGGTCACTTGAGACTTTGTCTCAGGTGACCTAAAAAGTTATTATTGGTTTAATCAGATAATTAATTTTGATTAATATAGCTGTTGTTTATTTGGCAGTGGGAGGTATACCACAAAATGTATACACATCAGTGGTGTGTATATATATACACATGAGTGAATGGCGGGATAAGGGTTAACATTTTTTTTTTCCCTTTTTTTTTCCCGGTTTAATAACAATAAGCACTTGATATTGATAGACTTCTTACTCATACCTGCCAACCCCGGTTATACGGAAAGAGGGTGATGACCCTCTTTTGAAAATAACAAGAGGCCCATGGGCCTAAACGGTCACCTGAGTTATGTAAAAACTGCTGTTATTGATGTTGCCAAATGAAAAAGAAATGATTGTGTAACAAAGTTAACTTGAACTATATGTAATGCAAAAGTAGTGTGAAAGATCTGAGTAGTATATGTACTATGAACAAATAGTGGTTCTGACAGTCAGCTGAATTATGGTAAAGTACCTTAAGACCCTTCCATCTATAAAGAGTATTTGATTCTACCATATCTGGATCTTGAGAAGAAGATTTTTGAAATTTTAGTCAATTTGACCCTATTTGGCCCTGACAATTAAACTATAGTAAAGTTTACCCCCTCCCCAGGGGGAAACGTTAGACCCCAGGGTCGTGAAATTCACTATTTTGGTAAAGCAAAGGATGGAAAAGTCTAGAGAATTCCGAGTGACTTCCGTAACTTTTAATATACAAAAAGATTCCGGGCGAAAACTGGTGAAATGGACAAAATCTGGGTCAAATTCGTAA
>NW_018479372.1:0-5869 GCF_002113885.1 Mizuhopecten yessoensis | reverse complement strand
TGACTGAGATGTAGAAGTTGTCACTGTGATGTAGAAGTTGTGACTAAGATGTAGAGGTAGTCTCTGTGATGTAGAGTTTGTGACTGTGATATAGAGGTTGTGAATAAGATTTAGAGGTTTTGACTGAGATGTAGACGTTGTCACTGAGATGTAGACGTTGTAGCTTAGATGTAGTGGTAGTGACTGTTTTGTAGAGGTTGTGACTGTTATATAGAGGTTGTGACTGTGATGTAGAGGTTGTGACTGTGATATAGAGGTTGTGACTGGGATTTAGAGGTTGTGACTGAGATGTAGAGGTTGTGACTGTGATATAGAGGTTGTGACTGAGATGTAGACGTTGTGACTGTGATGTAGAGGTTGTGACTGTGATATAGAGGTTGTGACTGGGATTTAGAGGTTGTGACTGAGATGTAGAGGGTGTTACTGTGATGTAGAGGGGGTGATTGTGATGTAGAGGTTGTTTTGTAGAGGTTGTCACTGAGATAAAGAGGTTGTTACTGAGATTTAGAGGTATCCACTGTGATGTAGAGGTGGTCACTGTGATATAGAGGTTGTGACTGTGATGTAGATGTTGTTACTGTGATGTAGAGGGTGTGATTGTGATTTAGAGGTTGTGATATAGAGGTTGTCACTGGGATAAAGAGGTTGTTACTGAGATTTAGAGGTATCCACTGTGATGTAGAGGTGGTCACTGTGATATAGAGGTTGGGACTGTGATGTAGAGGTTGTGACTGTGATATAGAGGTTGTGACTGAGATTTAGAGGCTGTGACTGAGATGTAGAGGTTGTTACTGTGATGTAGAGGGTTTGATATAGAGGTGGTCACTGTGATATAGAGGTGGTCTTGGTTGTCACTGTGATGTAGAGGTTGTGACTGAGATGTAGAGGCTGTGACTGAGATTTAGAGGTTGTGACTGTGATGTAGAGGTTGTGAATTAGATGTAGTGGTTGTGATTGAAATGTAGAGGTTGTGACTGTGATGTAGAGTTTGTGACTGAGATGTAGAGGCTGTGACTGAGATTTAGAGGTTGTGACTGTGATGTAGAGGTTGTTACTGTGATGTAGAGGGTGTGATTGTGATGTAGAGGTTGTGATATAGAGGTTGTCACTGAGATAAAGAGGTTGTTACTGAGATTTAGAGGTTTCCACTGTGATGTAGAGGTGGTCACTGTGATATAGAGGTTAGGACTGTGATGATGTGGTTGTGACTGCGATGTAGAGGTTGTGACTGAGATGTAGAGGTTGTCACTGAGATGTAGAGGTTGTGACTGAGATGTAGAGGTTGTCACTGTGATGTAGAGGTTGTGACTGAGATGTAGTGGTTGTGACTGAGATGTAGAGGTTGTGACTGTGATGTAGAGGTTGTCACTGAGATGTAGAGGTTGTGACTGTGATATAGAGGTTGTGACTGAGATTTAGAGGTTGTGACTGAGATGTAGAGGTTGTCACTGTGATGCAGAGGTTGTGACTGAGATGTAGAGGTTGTTACTGTGATGTAGAGGGTGTGATTGTGATGTAGAGGTTGTCACTGAGATGTAGAGGTTGTGACTGAGATGTAGGGTTGTGACTGAGATGTAGAGGTTGTGACTGTGATGTAGAGGTTGTGAATGTGATGTAGAGGTTGTTACTGTGATGTAGAGGGTGTGATTGTGATGTAGAGGTTGTGATATAGAGGTTGTCACTGAGATAAAGAGGTTGTTACTGAGATTTAGAGGTTTCCACTGTGATGTAGAGGTGGTCACTGTGATATAGAGGTTGTGACTGTGATGTAGAGGTTGTGAATGTGATGTAGAGGTTGTTACTGTGATGTAGAGGGTGTGATTGTGATGTAGAGGTTGTCACTGAGATGTAGAGGTTGTGACTGAGATGTAGAGGTTGTCACTAGATATAGAGGTTGTGACTGAAATGTAGAGGTTGTGACTGTGATGTAGAGTTTGTGACTGAGATGTAGAGGCTGTGACTGAGATTTAGAGGTTGTGACTGTGATGTAGAGGTTGTGAATTAGATGTTGTGGTTGTGACTGTGATGTAGAGGTTGTGACTGTGATATAGAGGTTGTGACTGAGATTTAGAGGTTGTGACTGAGATGTAGAGGTTGTCACTAGATATAGAGGTTGTGACTGAAATGTAGAGGTTGTGACTGTGATGTAGAGGTTGTCACTGAAATGTTGAGGTTGTGACTAAGATGTAGAGGTTGTGACTGCGATGTAGAGGTTGTCACTGTGATGTAGAGGTGGTCACTGTGGTATAGAGGTTTCCACTGTGATGTAGAGGTGGGCACTGTGATATAGAGGTTGTGACTGTGATGTAGAGGTTGTGAATTAGATGTTGTGGTTGTGACTGTGATGTAGAGGTTGTGACTGTGATATAGAGGTGGTCACTGTGATGTAGAGGTTGTTACTGTGATGTAGAGGTTGTTACTGTGATGTAGAGGGTTTGATATAGAGGTGGTTACTGTGATATAGAGGTGGTCACTGTGATATAGAGGTGGTCACTGTGATGTAGAGGTTGTGACTGTGATGTAGAGGTTGTGACTGTGATATAGAGGTTGTGACTGAGATGTAGAGGTTGTGACTGTGATGTAGAGTTTGTGACTGAGATGTAGAGGTTGTGACTGAGATTAAGAGGTTGTGACTGTGATGTAGAGGTTGTGACTCTGATATAGTTGTTGTGATTGAGATGTAGAGGTTCTGATGTAGTGGTTGTGACTGAGATGTAGAGGATGTGCTTGTGATGTAGAGGCTGTGACTGACATGTAGAGGTTGTCACTGAGATGTAGACGTTGTGACTGTGATGTAGAGGTTGTGACTGTGATGTAGAGGTTGTCACTGTGACGTAGAGGTTGTAACTGAGATGTAGAGATTGTCACTGTGATGTAGACGTTGTCACTGAGATGTAGACGTTGTAGCTTAAATGTAGTGGTTGTGACTGAGATGTAGAGGTTGTGACTGTGATAAAGAGGTTGTCACTGTGATGTAGTGGTTGTGACTGAGATGTAGAGGTTCTGACTGTGATGTAGAGGTTGTTACTGTGATGTAGAGGTTGGGACTGAGATGCAGAGGTTGTGACTGAGATGTAGAGGTTGTGACTGAGATGAAGAGGTTGTCACTGTGATGTAGAGTTTGTGACTGAGATGTAGATGTTGTGACTAAGATTTAGAGGTTGTGACTGTGATGTAGAGGTTGTGACTGTGATGTAGAGGTTGTTACTGTGATGTAGAGGGTGTGATTGTGATGTAGAGGTTGTGATATAGAGGTTGTCACTGAGATATAGAGGTTGTTACTGTGATGCAGAGGTTGTTACTGTGATGTAGAGGGTTTGATATAGAGGTGGTCACTGTGATATAGAGGTGGTCACTGTGATATAGAGGTTGGGACTGTGATGTAGAGGTTGTTACTGTGATGTAGAGGTTGTGAATTATATGTAGTGGTTGTGACTGTGATGTAGAGGTTGTGACTGTGATATAGAAGTTGTGACTGAGATTGAGAGGTTGTGACTGTGATGTAGAGGTTGTGACTGAGATTGAGAGGTTGTGACTGAGATGTAGAGGTTGTGACTGTGATGTAGAGTTTGTGACTGAGATGTAGAGGTTGTGACTGAGATTAAGAGGTTGTGACTGTGATGTAGAGGTTGTGACTCTGATATAGTTGTTGTGATTGAGATGTAGAGGTTCTGATGTAGTGGTTGTGACTGAGATGTAGAGGATGTGCTTGTGATGTAGAGGCTGTGACTGACATGTAGAGGTTGTCACTGAGATGTAGACGTTGTGACTGTGATATAGAGGTTGTGACTGTGATGTAGAGGTTGTCACTGTGACGTAGAGGTTGTGACTGAGATGTAGAGGTTGTCACTGTGATGTAGACGTTGTCACTGAGATGTAGACGTTGTAGCTTAAATGTAGTGGTTGTGACTGAGATGTAGAGGTTGTGACTGTGATAAAGAGGTTGTGACTGTGATGTAGTGGTTGTGACTGAGATGTAGAGGTTGTGACTGTGATAAAGAGGTTGTGACTGTGATGTAGAGGTTGGGACTGAGATGCAGAGGTTGTGACTGAGATGTAGAGGTTGTGACTATGATGTAGAGGTTGTGACTGTGATGTAGAGGTTGTGACTGAGATTTAGAGGTTGTGACTGTGATAAAGAGGTTGTGACTGTGATGTAGAGGTTGGGACTGAGATGCAGAGGTTGTGACTGAGATGTAGAGGTTGTGACTGAGATGTAGAGGTTGTCACTGTGATGTAGAGTTTGTGACTGAGATGTAGAGGTTTTGACGGAGATTTAGAGGTTGTGACTGTGATGTAGAGGTTGTGACTGTGATGTAGAGGTTGTTACTGTGATGCAGGGGGTGAGATTGTGATGTAGAGGTTGTGATATAGACGTTATTACTGAGATATAGAGGTTGTTACTGTGATGTGAAGGTTGTTACTGTGATGTAGAGGGTGTGATATAGAGGTGATCACTGTGATATAGAGGTGGTCACTGTGATATAGAGGTTGTGACTGTGATGTAGAGGTTGTGACTGTGATGTAGAGGTTGTGAATTAGATGTAGTGGTTGTGACTGAAATGTAGAGGTTGTCACTGTGATGTAGAGGTTGTGACTGAGATGTAGAGGTTGTTACTGTGATGTAGAGGGTGTGATTGTGATGTAGAGGTTGTGATATAGAGGTTGTCACTGAGATATAGAGGTTGTTACTGTGATGCAGAGGTTGTTACTGTGATGTAGAGGGTTTGATATAGAGGTGGTCACTGTGATATAGAGGTGGTCACTGTGATATAGAGGTTGGGACTGTGATGTAGAGGTTGTTACTGTGATGTAGAGGTTGTGAATTATATGTAGTGGTTGTGACTGTGATGTAGAGGTTGTGACTGTGATATAGAAGTTGTGACTGAGATTGAGAGGTTGTGACTGTGATGTAGAGGTTGTGACTGAGATTGAGAGGTTGTGACTGAGATGTAGAGGTTGTGACTGTGATGTAGAGTTTGTGACTGAGATGTAGAGGTTGTGACTGAGATTAAGAGGTTGTGACTGTGATGTAGAGGTTGTGACTCTGATATAGTTGTTGTGATTGAGATGTAGAGGTTCTCATGTAGTGGTTGTGACTGAGATGTAGAGGATGTGCTTGTGATGTAGAGGCTGTGACTGACATGTAGAGGTTGTCACTGAGATGTAGACGTTGTGACTGTGATATAGAGGTTGTGACTGTGATGTAGAGGTTGTCACTGTGACGTAGAGGTTGTGACTGAGATGTAGAGGTTGTCACTGTGATGTAGACGTTGTCACTGAGATGTAGACGTTGTAGCTTAAATGTAGTGGTTGTGACTGAGATGTAGAGGTTGTGACTGTGATAAAGAGGTTGTGACTGTGATGTAGTGGTTGTGACTGAGATGTAGAGGTTGTGGCTGTGATAAAGAGGTTGTGACTGTGATGTAGAGGTTGGGACTGAGATGCAGAGGTTGTGACTGAGATGTAGAGGTTGTGACTATGATGTAGAGGTTGTGACTGTGATGTAGAGGTTGTGACTGAGATTTAGAGGTTGTGACTGTGATAAAGAGGTTGTGACTGTGATGTAGAGGTTGGGACTGAGATGCAGAGGTTGTGACTGAGATGTAGAGGTTGTGACTGAGATGTAGAGGTTGTCACTGTGATGTAGAGTTTGTGACTGAGATGTAGAGGTTTTGACGGAGATTTAGAGGTTGTGACTGTGATGTAGAGGTTGTGACTGTGATGTAGAGGTTGTTACTGTGATGCAGGGGGTGAGATTGTGATGTAGAGGTTGTGATATAGACGTTATTACTGAGATATAGAGGTTGTTACTGTGATGTGAAGGTTGTTACTGTGATGTAGAGGGTGTGATATAGAGGTGATCACT
>NW_018479371.1:3948-5864 GCF_002113885.1 Mizuhopecten yessoensis | reverse complement strand
GGATTCTCATCACGGCATTTAATATATTATCAGTTAAATTTGCCACGACTAGAAAATATTTACACTGTGTAAAACAAAATGTCCACAAAACAATGATGGCAGCGGTGGGATTCGAACCCACGCCTCAATGAGACTGCTGCCTAAAATTATAAAACATTATAAACGTCGTTCTAGCCTTTGGAATCTATTGCAAAATAAATATTGCATATCAGCGAAATTAATGTGATTCAAACGAATATATTTCGTCACTCGTAAGGTAGCGTGGCCGAGCGGTCTAAGGCGCTGGTTTTAGGCACCAGTCTCATTGAGGCGTGGGTTCGAATCCCACCGCTGCCACCTTTATTTTGTGCACTTTTACTTTGAAAGTAATTCCGTAAGACAGTGAAAATTTAGTGTACAACATTGTAATGCATGAATTTGCTATTGAGTCGGGTTCTTATCGGGGATCATTTTTCTTTTACTTGTAAAATATGTATAAAGATATTATAAAGTATCAATAGGCGTACAAAAAAAGTTCACAAAATATTAATGGCAGCGGTGGGATTCGAACCCACGCCTCAATGAGACTGGTGCCTAAAACCAGCGCCTTAGACCGCTCGGCCACGCTACCTTACGAGTGGCGAATGATAACCGTGTCATTATATCAATGACTCACATTATCCCTGCTGATCTTAAATATTTATTTTGCTATAGATATCAGACTTGAACAGTTTTATAATGTTTTATAATTTGCTAGCGACACACAATGACATTACGGAGTTAGAAAAATACATAATACACAGGGTTTAACCACAGCATTTGAAAATGTACAAATTATAAATATATGTAAATCAGCCTGTTTTTCAGATACAGGGTTATGTTTTTATATAACCATTCCGTCTGATATTTTCGTACTACAGTTGTAACTATATCATAATATGTTTTAATTATTTCATGTAAAAGTTTGACAAAATGTTTGCAACCTCTTGATCTCGATGTCTATACAAGTACTCTGTGCAGATCATGTATAAGAATTATCTTATTCTTTTTAAAATGTTTTTAAAAAAATATGAATATAACCAACTCGTTTACCAAAACATAACAGAATTAATTATTTAATTACTTTTTTACCTCAAGACTGGTTTTGGTTTGACTTAACCTGTACGCTATTTGCTAATATGAAACAAAAGCTAGAGAACCTTGGCCAACTGTGTCGAAAAAAACGTAATTTGAACTAAAAACCCATAAAACTAGGGGAAATATTAACAAAAGCAAGATTCACAGCGCGAATTGCAGGCGTCGTCTGTTTCATAAACAACACCCGCCATGTAAATACATGTCTAATCCAAATAATGCCACGTGTTCAAAGCGAGTGCCGGAGTAGTGACGAAATGAAATAACTATTAAGGCAAATTAATAAACACACTAATAAAAACATCGACCTTCGTATCACACACGAGAATAACATATTTCCGAATAGAATAATGATACCAACCATAAGACTTTGCACATAGTCCTCATCAACCGTCAGAATTTAACATATATCACAGAAATTAAGACATTCTCTTAAATACCGAATCAGCTGTGATATGCAACCGCCGTAGTTTGGGGAAGTAAGAAAGCGAAAGTTCTCGACCTGAAAACCGTCTCGCTTATCGTACACCTTAGCTGTAAGCTGTCCTTGTTGGTCATGTTGTAAGCAAAGGCAGAGGAAAGTGGTTGACGTAAAAGTATGTGCTGTGTTCTTGAATCAAATTTCAGAAGGCAATATACGACCGAAGTCATGTTATTTAAACACAGCACATATATCTGAAAGTATATTGAAGAACTGGGCAAAGTTTTTACTACCAGTCTTGTAAAGTTCTTCAATAAATTCAGCTCATATGAAAACAAGAACAAGTCGGTCAAAAGAGGGGCACCGATTGTTCCATAGAAAT
>NW_018479371.1:0-2227 GCF_002113885.1 Mizuhopecten yessoensis | reverse complement strand
CTTCCTGCTTATGCCAGGGCACATCAAAACGGGTGTCACGTGGGGTGTACATTATTCCTTAACTTTCGATTGCTTCTGCCTTCATCCTTGTGAGGGGTAATGAGACCTTGTTATTGAGTAGGATTCTCATCACGGCATTTAATATATTATCAGTTAAATTTGCCATGACTTGAAAATATTTACACTGTGTAAAACAAAATGTACACAAAACAATGATGGCAGCGGTGGGATTCGAACCCACGCCTCAATGAGACTGCTGCCTAAAATTATAAAACATTATAAACGTCGTTCTAGCCTTTGGAATCTATTGCAAAATAAATATTGCATATCAGCGAAATTAATGTGATTCAAACGAATATATTTCGTCACTCGTAAGGTAGCGTGGCCGAGCGGTCTAAGGCGCTGGTTTTAGGCACCAGTCTCATTGAGGCGTGGGTTCGAATCCCACCGCTGCCACCTTTATTTTGTGCACTTTTACTTTGAAAGTAATTCCGTAAGACAGTGAAAATTTAGTGTACAACATTGTAATGCATGAATTTGCTATTGAGTCGGGTTCTTATCGGGGATCATTTTTCTTTTACTTGTAAAATATGTATAAAGATATTATAAAGTATCAATAGGCGTACAAAAAAAGTTCACAAAATATTAATGGCAGCGGTGGGATTCGAACCCACGCCTCAATGAGACTGGTGCCTAAAACCAGCGCCTTAGACCGCTCGGCCACGCTACCTTACGAGTGGCGAATGATAACCGTGTCATTATATCAATGACTCACATTATCCCTGCTGATCTTAAATATTTATTTTGCTATAGATATCAGACTTGAACAGTTTTATAATGTTTTATAATTTGCTAGCGACACACAATGACATTACGGAGTTAGAAAAATACATAATACACAGGGTTTAACCACAGCATTTGAAAATGTACAAATTATAAATATATGTAAATCAGCCTGTTTTTCAGATACAGGGTTATGTTTTTATATAACCATTCCGTCTGATATTTTCGTACTACAGTTGTAACTATATCATAATATGTTTTAATTATTTCATGTAAAAGTTTGACAAAATGTTTGCAACCTCTTGATCTCGATGTCTATACAAGTACTCTGTGCAGATCATGTATAAGAACTATCTTATTCTTTTTAAAATGTTTTTAAAAAAAATATGAATATAACCAACTCGTTTACCAAAACATAACAGAATTAATTATTTAATTACTTTTTTACTTCAAGACTGGTTTTGGTTTGACTTAACCTGTACGCTATTTGCTAATATTAAACAAAAGCTAGAGAACCTTGGCCAACTGTGTCGAAAAAAACGTAATTTGAACTAAAAACCCATAAAACTAGGGGAAATATTAACAAAAGCAAGATTCACAGCGCGAATTGCAGGCGTCGTCTGTTTCATAAACAACACCCGCCATGTAAATACATGTCTAATTCAAATAATGCCACGTGTTCAAAGCGAGTGCCGGAGTAGTGACGAAATGAGATAACTATTAAGGCACATTAATAAACACACTAATAAAAAAAATCGACCTTCGTATCACACACGAGAATAACATATTTCCGAAAAGGAATAAAGATACCAACCATTAGACTTTGCACATAGTCCTCATCAACCGTCAGAATTTAACATATATCACAGAAATTAAGACATTCTCTTAAATACCGAATCAGCTGTGACATGCAACCGCCGTAGTTTGGGGAAGTAAGAAAGCGAAAGTTCTCGACCTGAAAACCGTCTCGCTTATCGTACACCTTAGCTGTAAGCTGTCCTTGTTGGTCATGTTGTAAGCAAAGGCAGAGGAAAGTGGTTGACGTAAAAGTATGTGCTGTGTTCTTGAATCAAATTTCAGAAGACAATATACGACCGAAGTCATGTTATTTAAACACAGCACATATATCTGAAAGTATATTGAAGAACTGGGCAAAGTTTTTATTACCAGTCTTGTAAAGTTCTTCATTAAATTCAGCTCATATGAAAACAAGAACAAGTCGGTCAAAAGAGGGGCACCGATTGTTCCATAGAAATTCTACAATCTGCTGGAGAGTCTTGTCACCGAACTCAAAAAAGGGATTTAACCAGAAACTCAATCATTCTCGTTATATCACCATCAGTATATTTATCGTGGATTTTGTCCTTTATATGTTTCAGAAAATAAGCTCCAGAATAATCCACAAGCATATGTTTATATCGTCATATGCCTTTCTTTGAAAAGA
>NW_018479370.1:5501-5848 GCF_002113885.1 Mizuhopecten yessoensis | reverse complement strand
AGTATACACCCTACTATGTCGTACACAGTATACACCCTAATATGTTGTACACAGTATACACCCTACTATGTCCTACACATTATACACCCTACTATGTCGTACACAGTATACACCCTACTATGTCCTACACAGTATACACCCTACTATGTCCTACACAGTATACACCCTACTATGTCCTACACAGTATACACCCTACTATGTCGTACACAGTATACACTCTACTATGTCGTACACAGTATACAC
Organism: Mizuhopecten yessoensis; assembly: GCF_002113885.1. Lineage (NCBI taxonomy): Eukaryota > Metazoa > Mollusca > Bivalvia > Pectinida > Pectinidae > Mizuhopecten > Mizuhopecten yessoensis. Next base: position 5,605 of record NW_018479370.1, on the reverse strand, counting down.
CCTACTATGTTATACATAGTATACACCCTACTATGTCCTACACAGTATACACCCTACTATGTCCTACACAGTATACACCCTACTATGTCCTACACAGTATACAC
>NW_018479370.1:1193-1343 GCF_002113885.1 Mizuhopecten yessoensis | reverse complement strand
AGTATACACCCTACTATGTCCTACACAGTATACACCCTACTATGTCCTACACAGCATACACCATACTATGTCGTACACAGTATACACCCTACTATGTCGTACACAGTATACACCCTACTATGTCCTACACAGTATACACACTACTATGTC
>NW_018479370.1:0-938 GCF_002113885.1 Mizuhopecten yessoensis | reverse complement strand
TACACAGTATACACCCTACTATGTCCTACACAGTATACACACTACTATGTTGTACACAGTATACACCCTACTATGTCCTACATAGTATACACACTACTATGTCGTACACAGTATACACCCTACTATGTCCTACACAGCATACACCATACTATGTCGTACACAGTATACACCCTACTATGTCGAACACAGTATACACCCTACTATGTCCTACACAGTATACACCCTACTATGTCCTACACAGCATACACCATACTATGTCGTACACAGTATACACCCTACTATGTCGAACACAGTATCCACCCTACTATGTCCTACACAGTATACACACTACTATGTCGTACACAGTATACACCCTACTATGTCGTACAGAGTATACACCCTACTATAAACAAAAAATAATGGACAGTTGAAGGCTATTTATTAACTCATTCACCCCCGAAATTTCATAACGAACTTTTCAAGACTTTAAATTTGAGTTAAAATGGGTCTTCAGGAGTAATTGAGTGAAACATTTTTGTTTGAAACAACAACAATATGGTGTATATATATATACCCAACATTATTACATAAAAAAAACCCAGATATGCTGGGAGAGGGTGTATCTGATAAGCTGGGAGAGTGGGTACCCAATAAGCTGGGAGAGGGGGTATCATATAAGCTGGAAGAGGGGGTATCCGATAAGCTGGGAGAGGGTGTATCCAATAAGCTGGGAGAGGGGGTATCCGATAAGCTGGGAGAGGGGGTATCTGATAAGTTTGGAGAGGGGGTATCCGATAAGCTGGGAGAGGGGGTATCATATAAGCTGGAAGAGTGGGTATCCAATTAGCTGGGAGAGGGGGTATCAGATAGGCTGGGAGAGAGGGTATATGATAAGCTGGGAGAGGGTGTATCCAATCAGCTGGGAGAGGGGGTATTGTATAAGCTGAGAGAGGGGGTAT
>NW_018479369.1:0-5844 GCF_002113885.1 Mizuhopecten yessoensis | reverse complement strand
AAGAGAAGATAACTCTGCAATACGCAAAGACGGAATACTCAATCCTAGTATTAATACAGCAATGGTGCATCAACAACTTGTTATCAACTACGCGATTGTTATATTATGCTAAACAACATAATATATGCTAATGCATCCGAACAGATTTTTTGTTACATAAAAACGTGGAAAGTAAAAAATGGCACGATATATACTTCATTAAAATATATAAGCATTTCATATATCTCTTAAACTGTGTATGAGACACTTAATACATTAATTATTAACTCATTCGACCCCAAAGACCCAAAAAGTGGGTCAATATGATTCATTTGTTGCAATGTGCACGATGTATATATCCATGATAAATCCACTCACGGAAAATTACAAGAAACTGATGCCTCAAACATGCATCAATATTCATTTTATATCATATATCATATATCAGATTAATTGTTTGTGCATACCGTCTGAAGTTAATGTAAATAACTAATAAAATCCTCAATACATCATAAACAGGATTTTAAATATCTTAATGCATTTTTGCTCTTGAATAGTATGAATAAATTTGACAAATTTTGCATATTAAATAGCGGTGTACATTACTGTTTGTTGCATGTAATATGGTTAACGTATGTTGTCTTGTCCCAAAAAACGAAATCTTAGCCTGTATAGCATATTTGAATACGTTGACTGTCAAACAAAGACACACTCTTGATGAAGATAGATATGCACTACATTTAGGCATTTCACAGAGTGGTATGCGTGCGATGATCGTCGAACAGTGAAGTCGAGTTAAGGTTGTTCGTTTGTCAATGGTAACTAACAAACCTGGTATTTTCAGCCTTTTATGCGCATGCTAATGATACCCAGTTGCATTACAATTAATAAATAAATAAATACTGTATACCATACCGGGAAACTTTTTACTCCAGTTTAATGTTCGCACTCTGTTATGAAGGCGAGTTTATCATTTCAGTTAGGATGAATAAATAACATAATAGACGTACTAGTTATATGTAAAGGGCGATTGCAGAACTGGGTGAATGTGGGTTTTTACTGGCGAAGGGCGAAAGTTTGAACGGGCGAAAATGTGACGGTAAAAAGTACAATGTATGTTGAATCTAGGAATGGCACTTGATACGACATTCTTGTAAAAATGACACCACTATTCTCTCTTGAATAAAACCAACAGTGTCGTAAGGTAAACTAGAACATTATATACAGGCTGTATCATAACGCCTGCACTAGAACAAAAATCAAATCTACACTCTCCTACCAAAAAATACATGGAAATAAACGGAAATATATCCGCAAACTCCAACAACCGACACTCCAATCCCATGAGAAAACTGAAATACATTGAATATTATACCTCATGCGAGGACAACGGAGGCGAAACCAGTCGTTATTTGAACAACAGGCGACAACCAACCTGGCATCAAACTCCGAAAAATATGTCGGTCACCAACTTTCTGAGACCTTTGTCTCACAATAGATACTGGCTTACAAGATTGCAATAGTAGCGTCACTAACTTCATTCAGTGATTGGTAAACATCGTGAAAGATTGTTATACAGTCGCCCTTATATACTGTAAACATTTGCTGAGGATAACAAATAAACAACCCATATATCTGCAATGTAAACTAAAGGACGTCACATGTCAGTATGGCAGTACAAGTCAAGCAACACTGACAAATCCAATGTAAATTGGGATATCGACCCTGTTAATATTGACCCGCTTTTCTACACTCATATGTTTTCTTTAAAGACCTGTTAAATAAAAAATCAAACATAAAAAATGCATTATATTTTAAATAAGATTAATCAGTTTGAAAATATGTAATATCAAAGTTTTGTTTTATGCGTAAACAATGTACGTATTTAAAACGTTCAAGTAAAACTTTGATATTATACATTTTATTGCTTGATAGTAAATAGGTCTGGTACATGAGATGAGGTACTATGCAGCCATTATATTCTGCAGCCATATCTCTGGTAATTGTGGTAGGGTATGTATATGCATCGTCCGGAATTACGATGTAGTTGATTACGGGTTCCAATGGCTACTGATATTTCGGCAGATCTCTTTTATCATATAAACCTCCTTGTTGCATTTGTTTATAACATTGCCATTCGGATATCTGTTCAAGGGAACAGTTCATAAATTATGTTTAAGTTGAATCAGAATTGTTTTCTATGAGAAATTGCAGTGACAGTTAAAATATTAAGCAGGCATATTTGTGATTGTTGCTTGCTACAGCAAAACATCAAAACAAACTTGAAACGAAATTCCTGACCTTTAAAAGTGAATGTAGGTCAAATATTTTTAGCCATCAGATTAGTTTTAAACCAGGACAACGGAATGATGGATGCCTACGTAGGCATACTTCGGAACTATAGCACCGGGCATGATATTTACATCATGTCAGATCTCGAAGATAAACAGTTCTCCTCGTCTACAGAACAAGCAAATCCCATTCGCCAAGAACATTTAATCTTCTTCCTTACGTTGACATCTTACCATGGATAGGGTTATTTTTACCTTGCCCTAGGGTTGAGACACTGACAGGAAAAGGATTGCGATTCCTTACGGCAACAATATAATGCCATTACGTCAACATTGCATTAACATTAAGGCAGCAATGCAGTGCGCCTGTCAACTTAACATTAAATTAATTCTTTGACAATGTCAATAGGGAAAGGGGAAAATCTCAACCTTCAGAGAAAGATTATTTAGTTGCAAAAGACGAGGCTACATGTAGCTAAGAATCCTCCTCCCTGGGTTGATATTTTCCTCTCTGAACCTATTTCCCTGCTCCAAAGAGGTTGACGGATTCTATCACTCTCACCATATTGTTGAAATGATGCGTCTTCTAAGTTATGACAATGGTATGACGTCAGGTCAAAAATGCATTAACTTCACATCAGCAATGCATTAGCGCCGTAGCGTCAAACTTGCAAACACTAATTTCATTCAAACCCTACTACAATGCAATACCAATTGTCTGGTTTGTTTCATGTGGTGGCCATTTCAAATCCTATAATGTTTTGCAATTTAAGGTTTGATATCAATAATGAAATATTTTTGATTGATTCAAATATTGCCTTTCTGTTACCTTGTACATTTGAGTAGAAAGAGATCTTGATACAAATAATGTATTCATAGATCATCATTGTAGAGAAATTACTAATACATTTAAACATTTGCATCATTTATAAAACATTATGTTTTATGATATATGTTAATTCAGGTAACATTACCAAATACAATTAAAAGGTGTTTTTGATTTGAAAATGTATAACAGAAATCCCCCTTAATAACAAACTGTCTATATATGAACCACAGAGTAAAGTAAACTGATATACAATATCCCACAAAACGTACTCCTATGATGAAAACCTATAAAAGTTATGTGGATCTTTGATGTAAAAGGACGATTTCACCTTTAACAAAAACAACTGTGTTCTAACCACATGACACGATTAGGAATCATCACCCTTCACACGTACTGATCCTACATAACATACCTACTAAAACACCTTCACGAGACGATCCGACCGAACGAATGCCCTGTGGGCAATATAACATTTTAAAAGAAATTCCACTCGTTTTAATTTGTAGTTTGATATGCCCTCAGGCAGAAAGACGTTTTGTTATTCCGCATCTTCTTACTTAGATATTTTCTACGAGCAGTAGTGTACATTGTTTGGAATCTGTTATATATCTCGTCAATAGCAATAGCCTGCTCGTTCTTGGTCATGACATATTATAAAAAAAATCCGTATTCAACCAAGAAAAATATTGTAAGCGTTATTTAGTCGGTATTGCTCATCAGTTATGTTTTCTTGATTCACATTTGACCTATATATAATGAAAGAGGAATGTCACGAAAGGATAAATGTGATTTATTTAGTGGAAGCCAATCCCTGATAAATACAACATATGCGAAGCAAAACCTCGGAAATCATATTCATTTTTCATCTATTTTGTCATCTTTAAAAAAAAAACAAAAAAAAGGATGTCAACACTATTATTGGAAACAACAATTGCAGGTTATATGATTTGATTGTCAACGTACAATATTATTTATAAAAAATGTATCAATACCCCCAATTGAAATATGATGAAAACCGTCACGGTGAATTTTACAATGGCGGTAAGGTAAGTGGCCAAAGGGAAGTTGGCTAACCTTTTTTATCAATGAGCATGAAACTGTTCTGGAAGGACAGACCATCGAGGGTGTTTCACTGGGAACGCCGATGAGAAAATCCGTCACTGTCCAATACGGTCGACAATGTGGACATACAGACAATGTGTGACTATACAGGTGTGTGGAGGCATACTCTACATCAAAGGACTGTCCGCCGACGTATAATTAGGCAGGGCGATGTACAGAGCTTCAGCGTGAGATACACTCCCTATAGGCCATCACACCCCTCTGTATGAAAGCCCATACACAGCAAACTACCGGCGAAAATATATCGCTTTATACGAAAACCCATGCATTGCATATCAAAAAAGGTTCGTAATAATCAGATTATTACATACTTTTAATGAAATTTGTCGAGGAAGTTTCATGTATTTCAGTAAAAAGAATTTGATATGAACATAACATTAATAAAATATAAAGGATAACAACAAGCACCAAATGGAAAAGAATAAATTGGAAAAAAATCGATGAATATACGATTAAGACTCAAATTTTGATGTTTTCAGTAAAATCCGGAAAATATATATCGGTCACCAACTTCATGTAAAACAAAGTGAACTTGTTTTAAATCATGATTAACAGTGAAGTTACATGGTAGGATTACAGGTCATCGACCCTTATGATGACAACCATTTTCCGTATTCCCTCAGCGTAGATTGGAAACCTCTTCGGTAAAAAACACTGTATTAGACGCGTCGCTTTCAAATATATCATCTTAGTCTACATGTTCTACATAGGTTTGATCTAAAGTCACATTTAAGAATCGTTTGTTGTGATATGTCCTTTGGTATATGATAAAACACCGGATTATTTTTTAGTTCTCACAAAGTTTTGATGTCACTCATCATTGGACTCCACATACAAGTTTGGGACGCAATGGACTAGTTTGTGTGGATGTGACCATACATTTCGTGTGACCCTATCCACGTAGCGTGACCTCCCACCGAACACTACCGGCCATTATAAGGGATCAGTGGACAATACAAAATGGCCAGTATGGCATCTTAATCTTCATCCGATAAATATGGGTAGTCATCGATACGGGAAATAAATTAGGAAAATAGAACGGTCTCCATGAACCTATTGACCTCCACTGGGGTATGAAAGGTAGATTTACCGCCCGATATCAGCATTGTGTTGTGAGCAAATATTTTAAAATAATGTGGGATTTCTCCATTACTGAGTGGTATTCATACTGAATTCGTCTTCAACAGTTGTATAGAGTTGTGAACGTAGGTATGATAATATTACCACTGAGGAACACACACTAGAGCAAGCGAGAAAGTAATTGATCTTTAGAAAGCTTGCTGACGGTTTATCTCGCCTTTTGGTGAGTGGCCTAAGTGATACTTAATTATATCTAAACATAGACAATTTCATCAAATCTGTAGGACAGACACATCTAAATTTATGGGATTCCGGGAACGTTCATATAAAAAAAGATATCTTAAACATTTCATTTTCTATATTATGTCGAAATATATCTCTAACACCTGCTCACAAAGATATATTTAATGTTTGATATGTAAATTCTACGAATGTTATATTTTTTAAATTTAGATACCTCAGAAATTCATTAATAAATTCAAGACAAAGTCATCAAATGTTGATCATACCCTCTCTCTCTCTCTCCCCCCCCCCCCCCCCCCC
>NW_018479368.1:3581-5842 GCF_002113885.1 Mizuhopecten yessoensis | reverse complement strand
TGACAGTACATAAAATGTAACTGTTAAGTTATGTAGGAAACAGTAATTTTATGTGTATGTTTTCCCGCTGTTATATAAGGTTTGCTGTTTGCTACACCAGAAAAGCGTGGGAATGCATAACGTAGTTTTTGATGCCAAGTTATAATGACGTCATGCCTGACAACAATACAAAACACCATTTTGAATGGGTTTTCACTGCAATTTTGCCGTTTGCTATTATATTCTATTCATATATATATTATTACAAGAAATTATACTATCTTATATTGTCAAATTCTTAGGACCTTTTGTTGTCAAAGTAATTAAGATATTTACTAGAGGACCCATTGGAAATAAGCTGCCACACTGCTTTTATGGGATATCCTAGGTTAAAGCTTAGTCATCATGCAGATACACTGTATCTAAATAGTGCTCCAATAATTGTGATATTAACATTGATGTGATAATCTAAATACTGTGATAAATCTGTGATTATTACGCAATTGAAATCTGTGATTCTATGTGATATTTGTACCTGTATCATGCTTTTACTGAATAAAAATTAATTCAATAAATATTAAGCACAGCTCTTCTTGCGGTAACATGTGTCCTTTTTTTTACGATGCTACACATTCTCAAAAATATCTCTTTATTTGATATTTTTTTCTGTGGTTATGTAAATTCATGACATTAATAATTATAGAAACTGAAGCTTCTTTCAAATTTTCAGTCTTTTCTTCTCTCCACCCAAACTGGAAGTATATAGTAACTACCAAACCAAAACGGAAATCCGGATATGTTTGGGCTATTGTGATTCTCTTTTTACACGATTTAGAGGGATCGGGCAAAGTATATCATGTCGGAAAATAAAATTGGAATTAAATCACCAATATACTTAACTTTTATAATAACAGATAATAACAGTTACATTTGATAAACAATACATCTTCAAATATGAAGTCCCTCTACTAGGCCTCACTCTTTCCGCAACATTACGCTGAGGCCATAGACGGGGCAATTAAATGCAACAGTACCAAATGCATTTGTGTTTTCTCTTGAACTGCATAATTCATTCGAATGCTTTTCTTTACTTATTATTTATTTTACATTTATCGCTATAAAACGAATAAATAGATAATATTTTAAACAATGTTATTTAGAAAATAAAATTGAAAAAAACGGCATTTAGACGCTTCTCTCGTTTCAGGCAATGCTCGTTTTCAAAACGAATGATTTTGCCCAGCAACAGATTAAAGTATATTATAAAAACAAAAAAATACAGGTAAATTTTGTATGTATTAAAATGAGTAATGTTATGATTCAAAAATTATAGTATACTATCGAAACAAATGTACGAGCTGCGCTCTCTCCAGGACATGCCCGAGTCATATTAATTCAATAAACATACATTGGTACGGAGACCAATATTTTTTTTTTTATCGCAGAGGGTATACGTATTTGTAACAGCTGGTACCCACGTGTTGTCCATCTTACGCATTTTGCTAGACTCAACTATATTTCAATATGTTCTTATTACTAAAATAACTATTGTCATATCAAAATACATGCTATGTTATATAAAGTGTGTAGTATTCTACTTATCTATAACTTTATATTATGTCCATACCTTTTAAAAGCAGTCTTATATCCAAAATAAGTATATAAAACTGCCATCTGTCAATTTACTACTGGCCGCCGCCATCTTGGATAGCGCGCGCTGGGACGTCATGATCAGGCCTAGGGTGCACAGTAATATTCCGAACGCTATATATATATGCCGGAATTTGGCACCCGAGACGTATATGTCTCCTCTGATCATACCAGGGCCGGATCCAGGATTTCCTAAAAGAGGGGGCCGAGAATTTTTTCTCAATAGTCAACGGTGTGCTGCGAAAGGCAGCAGCCCGAGCGCGTAGCGCGAGGAGGGTGAGGGTACAGACCCCCTCCCCGTAAGGGGGGTTTGGGGGATCTCCCCCCCAAAAAATGTGTTTTCTAGAACGTCTCAGAAGCGATTTCCCGTGTTCTGAGGATTGTTTTTATGTTTAATTAACAAGAAGAAAAAAACATATTTTAAGTATGGCCCAAAGACTTTTTTTTGTACTGGAAAGAAAATTAAAGTTTCGGTTCAAATTCTCTATCAACAGCGTGTTTTAGAAGTCATATGGTATTATTATAGGGGCAACCTGGTGATGACAAATGTATGAATCCACAGGGGGCTTGTTCATTATTACCTAATTTGGCGTCCCGCCCGCAAGGGGGATACGAGAGGTCCACCGTCAAAA
>NW_018479368.1:0-992 GCF_002113885.1 Mizuhopecten yessoensis | reverse complement strand
AGTGGGGGGGGGTTTTGGGGGGGGGGGGGGGTTGTCTGGTGTAAAGGGAGGGAAGTCATACAAGTTTTTTTATTACGTTAGTTTCAAATAAATTACTTTCAACTGACATTTTCAGTATTTTTTTAAATACTAAAAGGGCTCAAGTTGGCTAAAATTTCATCATATTGTTCTCCAGACCCAGCTGAACTGGAATCAAATATTCATTGACGGACAGGTCCTTAGATGTTTTATTAAAAAACATGATGTTTTATTACCTCCCCCCCCCCCATAATTATACCCCCGTAACGACGTTAGGGGGGGGGGGGGGGGGGGGGGGGGGGCGGGGGGGGGGGGGGGGGTATTCTGGAATATTTTGCTATAAGATTTCCATGTGTTTAGATAGGGTTAAACAAGTGATAATTGATTTCTAGCTAAAAGATATAAGCTCGTTAGGATCGAATCATTTTACATATACACTTCTATACACATATATATTACATATATGTATATAATGAGTGACCTTGCGACACATGGTATAGGGCACACGCATGATTATGGGGCTACCTGATCACACTGACCAATGAAATCGTTCGTAAGAGGGACAGCCAATCAGAGCTGGTGTCACAGCCGAGTTATACTCACGTAGCGAAAATTTCATGCAGTTAACAATTTGGCGCGAGAACTATTGTGTGCGTAGTGACCGATAGAGCTGGACGTAGTAAGTTTATCTGTCTCCATTATTTCATATTTTTATTTGATGTATTTTTATTGTAGCTTCATGATTATTTTTGTAATTTAGAATGCATATTGATGTCAATACTTATATGCCGTCTTATTCACTTAATAATTGTGAACTCGAATTAGACTTTTGAATTTTGTTCCCAGGAATTTTGACAGTGACTTTAACAAATGTCAGAACTTACAATGATTCTATTCTCGTCAACTTGTCGCTGTGTAGAAAATTAATTAATTAACATCAGTATATTCTTTATACAATCGTGCTGCTTAATAAT
>NW_018479367.1:4007-5835 GCF_002113885.1 Mizuhopecten yessoensis | reverse complement strand
AACAGGACCCATACAAGCTGCGGGATATACACTGACCAACAGTCCATACAAGCTGCGGGATATACACTGACCAACAGTTAATTATTAGAATTTCCATCATAACAACCAACTCATAATGTAAGTATCTTTCTAGAAAACAATTCACCCTTCCACATCGTTGTTAGCAACGCGGTTGCTATACAAATTCAGCCATTCAGAGAGCGAGTTCGATTGTCGGCCATTACCTCCGACAACTTTGTCTGACATTGACACGAGGGTAAATACGAACGGCAGTGAAATAATGGTGAAGAAGTGCTCCTGGTGAACCTGCAACAGCGACAGCCGATACGCAGACAGATTGGAGAACGGTGTGACATTTATTCCCTTTCCAAAACCCTAAAACCAACCTAGAAACATGCCTGAGATGGGTGAAGGCTTGTGGACGACCCCATTCGCAGCTTAACGCAACAAATATAGATAGACACACGTTCGTTTGTTCAAAGGTATGTTTATATCATACATGATTCAAGTGTACAAACTAACTCACGGAGGATACGATAACGCGGTCAGCGAAGGATTTGTATGCCTAAATAATAACAAAAGAACAAGAAGCCACAGTCTCACACTACTAAAAGGGATGTGCAGGTTGAACTTAAGAAAATATGTTTTTAAAGAACGTATTGTAAACCACTGTAACTCCCTACCCGATACTGTTGTCACCTCACCAACAATCAAAAGATTTGAATCCCGTCTGGATAAGTATTGGGGACAACCTGATTGTTTCTATAACCATGAGATAGACAATAATGAACTTATTCATTGCCGGGACGTCAGCATAGTGTCTGACGATATTCCAGATCTGGATATATAGGCATATTGCCTGCGTCCATTATTATTATTATTATTATTATTATTACAAGCTAACCGGCAATAAGATTTATATATATACACTGATGTTCTATTTATAGTAAGTGACCTTGACCTTTGATATCAAAGGCTGAAAAGCTATTCAAAAGCTTAAGCAAACATTTTATTACATTGGATAAAGTCGGAGTGCATACGGCCCAAAAGAGCTCCACATATTGTGCATAAAATGTTTTTCTATTTATAGTAACATTAACCTTGAAATTTGACATCGATGCCTCAAAAGCTACTATTTGTATTCTAAGCAAATACTTTCTAAAGTAACAATGACCTTAACCTTTCACCACCAAAGCAGGCACTTTCTCTGAGGTAGCACTTGATAAAGCCTGAGTATAATCATCCCAACAGAATCGGAAATATTGTGCCTTAACTAATTTTCTATACATGGTAACAGTGACCTTGACCTTTGACCGCCGGACCTGAAAAGCTATTCATAGCAAGCACTTTCTTCAGAAAAAGCACTGGATAAAGTCTGAAAGCAATCCAACCAACATTACTGAAGATATTGTGCAGAAATTAAACAAGAAGCCCAATGGGCCTGTGTCGCTCATTTGCTTCTAATGCAACTTTGAAGCTGATCTAGGTCATTTATGTGGATGCTAAGCTCATTACCACTTTATTCAAACATAGCACATTTGACCCATGTGACCTCAGAACAAACTTGGTAGTCCTTTATCCAAGCATGCTGCAGGCCCAATATCAGGTATCTGGGCTTCTTGGTTATTGAGAAGAAGTTATTAAAAGATGTTAGCACATTTGACCCCTGTGACCTTGAAAGTCGGTCAATGTCATTCATTTGAACACACTTCGTAACCTCTCATCCAGGCATGCTATAGGCTCAATAGCATGGTCCTCTTAGTTATTGAGAAGTTGTTTTAAGATTTTAGCACATTTGACCTCTGTTACCTTGAAAGGCAGGCAAGAT
>NW_018479367.1:0-1213 GCF_002113885.1 Mizuhopecten yessoensis | reverse complement strand
GCCTGCATGGTGTAAAGTTTCACCTTTTGTGACTTTCAGCTTTCTTGGTGAATTTTGTGCATTTTTAAATATCTCCCATTCTCATCAGATGTATATGAAGTGCATAACAAATGGAAAAATAAAAATATGAATGATAAACTGCCAGAATAAGATGTATAGGAAAACAAACAAAGGGGCACAACTCTTCAAGTTCGTGAAAATCCAGCCCTTACTTTCTTCTATTTTTAGGATGCTTCTTCACCAAAGTCAAATAACTTTGGCTACTTCAACTTCTGACAGGTCAATGACCCTTGATGAGACTTATTTAGCTGTCAAAAATCAGACCAAAAAATACTGCAGTACAATTTTATGTTAACTTATGTATTAGTGGATTTGAACACCACTGTAAATATGAATGTTGAACAGAAATATTTTAACATTTACGGAACACATTTTTTTTTTTTACAATCCTTTTAATCACAGAATTAGGGTTTAAATGTTGTTGTTGTTGATGTTTAGTGAATCGAAGAGATACATGAGCATCAATAATACATGATGATAACCGAAAAGTGACATTAACAGACGTGATATCAGGTGAAATGTACTGTATCGGTATAACCCTTTTTTAAACAGTATTCTAAAAGATATGATTAAGGTTTCAGACTCTTTTTCGGTTATCAGCATCTTTTGAGGAAACTCCATGTACTGTAGCAGAAAAATGTCAACAAATAATAAGAAGTGTATGTAGTGCAGTGGATATAGAAAGCTCAATTCCTAGCTGCTATATATTTGTTGAAAGTTGTCAAAGAATTAGATATTTGGCAGACCTTAAATATACATATGTCTTAAAAGTGGTTGCGAGGATTTATAAAACCCAAAAAACAAACTGATTTCTATTAATTGAAAATTATTGAAAATAACGTCAGGTAATTCAGGTAAAATGGACTTCCATCATAATTTTACGTATTCATAATGTGTTCATTCCATACATGTTTTCAGCCTGTTTTTGTTGTCATTTTCTGTCCAGCCTGTAACATCTCCTCTTTGATAGCCAAGCGTTCATTTTGTAATTCACATATTCATGTATTCAACCTTAGCGGATTAAGCCTTGTTCTCTAAGCTTTCAAATTACTGAACGTGGCACAGGGACTTGGCACGATTTACCATCCTATGGTCCACAATTTTTGTTTATGTGAACTGAGGGTTAGACATTAATACCAAGTCCCTGTGCATG
>NW_018479366.1:3826-5828 GCF_002113885.1 Mizuhopecten yessoensis | reverse complement strand
GTGATAGTGAATAGAGGAAGACGAAAGGGGACGTGGTGGAGAATATAGGAAGATTGAATGGGACGTGGTGGTGAATAGATGAAGATTGAAGGGGATGAGGTGGTGAACAGAAGAAGGCGGAAGGGGACGAGGTGGTGATTAAGAGAGGACTGAAGGGGACGTGGTGTTAAATAAGAAAGGACTGACGGGGTGTGTTGGTGAATAGAGTAATATTGAATGGGACGTGGTGGAGAATAGAGGAAGATTGAATGGGACGTGGTGGTCAATAGAGGAAAACGGAAGGGGACGTGGTGGAGAATAGAGGAAGATTGAAGGGGACGTGGTGGTGAATAGAGAAAGACGGAAGGGGACGTGGTGGTGAATACGAGAGGACTGAAGATGACGTAGTGGTGAATAGAGGAAGACGGAAGGAAGGGGTGTGGTGGTGAATATATGAAGACGGAAGGGGAGGTGGTGGTGAATAGAGGAAGACGGAAGGGGTTGTGGTGGTGAATAGAGGAAAATTGAAGGGGACGTGGTGGTAAATAAGAGAGGACTGAAGGTGACGTGGTGGTGAACAAGAGAGGACTGTAGGGGACGTGGTGCTGAATAAAAGAGGTCTGAAGATGACGTAGTGGTGAATAGAGGAAGACGGAAGGAAGGGGATGTGGTGGTGAATATAGGAAGATTGAAGGGGACGTGGTGGTGAATAGAGGAGGATTGAAGGGGACGTGGTGGCGATGAACGGAAGATTGAAGATGACGTGGTAGTGAATAGAGGAAGATTGAAAGGGACGTGGTGGTGAATAGAGGAAGAATGAATGGGACGTGATAGTGAATAGAGGAAGACGAAAGGGGATGTGGTGGAGAATAGAGGAAGATTGAATGGGAAGTGGTGGTGAAAAGATGAATAGAGGAAGACGGATGGGGACGTGGTGGTGAAAAGATGAAGATTGAAGGGGATGAGGTGGTGAATAGAAGAAGACGGAAGAGGACGTGGTGGTGAATAAGAGAGGACTGAAGGCGACGTTGTGTTAAATAAGAAAGGACTGAAGGGGTGTGTTGGTGAATAGAGTAATATTGAATGGGACGTGGTGGAGAATAGAGGAAAACGGAAGGGGATATGGTGGAGAATATATGAAGATTGAAAAGGACGTGGTGGTGAATAGAGGAAGACGGAAGGGGACGTTGTGGTGAATAGAGGAAGATTGAAGGGGATGAGGTGGTGAATAGAAGAAGACGGAATGGGACGTGGTGGTGAATAAGAGAGGACTGAAGGGGACGTGGTGCTGAAAAAGAGAGTACTAAAAGGGTGTGGTGGTGATTAGAGGAATATTGATGGGGACCTGGTGGAGAATAGAGGTAGATTGAATGGGAGGTGGTGGTCAATAGAGGAAGACGGAAGGGGACGTGGAGGAGAATAGAGGAAGATTGAAGGGGACGTGGTGGTGAATAGATGAATAGAGGAAGACGGAAGGGGACGTGGTTGTGAATAGAGGAAGACGGAAGGGGACGTGGTGTTGAATAGAGGAAGACGTAAGGGGACGTGGAGATGAAAAGAGGAAGATTGAAGGGGACGTGGTGGTGAATAGAGGAAGACGTAAGGGGACGTGGTGATGAAAAGAGGAAGATTGAAGGGGTCGTGGTGGTGAATAGAGGAAGACGGAAGGGGATGCGGTGGTGAATGAGAGAGGACTGAAGGGGATGTGGTGGTGAATGAGAGAGGAAGACTGAAGGGGACGTGGTGGTGAATGAGATAGGACTGAAGGGGACGTGAAGGGGACGTGGTGTTGAATAGAGGAAGACGTAAGGGGACGTGGTGATGAAAAGAGAAAGATTGAAGGGGACGTGGTGGTGAATAAAAGAAGACGGAAGGGGGCGTGGTGGTGAATGAGAGAGGACTGAAGGGGATGTGGTGGTGAATGAGAGAGGACTGAAGGGGATGTGGTGGTGAATGAGAGAGGACTGAAGGGGACGTGGTGGTGAATGAGAGAGGACTGAAGGGGACGTGGTGGTGAATGAGA
>NW_018479366.1:0-1141 GCF_002113885.1 Mizuhopecten yessoensis | reverse complement strand
GTGAATAGAGGAAGACGGAAGGGGACGTGGTGGAGAAAAGAGGAAGACGGAGGGGGACGTGATGGTGAATAGAGGAAGATTGAATCTGACGTGATAGTGAATAGAGGAAGACGGAAGAAGACGTGGAGGAGAATAGAGGAAGATTGAATGGGACGTGGTGGTGAATAGATGAAAAGAGGACGACGGAAGGGGACGTGGTGTTGAATAGAGGAAGATTAAAGGGGACGTGGTGGTGAATAGAGGAAGACGGAAGGGGACGTGGTGGAGAAAAGAGAAAGACGGAAGGGGACGTGGTGGTGAATAAAAGAGGACTGAAGAGGACATGGTGGTAAATACCAGAGGACTGAAGATGACGCAGTGGTGAATAGAGGAAGACGGAAGGAAGGGGTGTGGTGGTGAATATATGAAGGCGGAAGGGGACGTGGAGGTGAATAGAGGAAGACGGAAGGGGACGTAGTGGTGAATAGAGGAAGACGGAAGGGGACGTAGTAGTGAATAGAGGAAGACGGAAGGGGATGTGGTGGTGAATAGAGGAAGATTGAAGGGGACGTGGTGGTGAATAAGAGAGGACTGAAGGTGACGTGGTGGTGAATAAGAGAGGACTGTAGGGGACGTGGTGGTGAATAAGAGAGGACTGAAGGGGACGTGGTGATGAATAAGAGAGGTCTGAAGGTGACGTAGTGGTGAATAGAGGAAGACGGAAGGAAGGGGATGTGGTTGTGAATATAGAAAAATTGAAGGGGATGTGGTGGTGAATAGAGGAAGATTGAAGGGGAAGTGGTGGTGAATAGAGGAAGATTGAAGGGGACGTGGTGGTGAATAAAGGAAGATTGAACGGGACGTGGTGGTGAATAGAGGAAGATTGAACGGGACGTGGTGGTAAGTAGAGGAAGACGGAAGGGGACATGGTGGAGAATAGAGAAAGACGGAAGGGGACGTGATGGTGAATAGAAGAAGACAGAAGGGGACGTGGTGGTGAATAGAGGAAGATTGAATGGGACGTGATAGTGAATAGAGGAAGACGGAAGGGGACGTGGTGGTGAATAGAGGAAGACGGAAGGGGACGTGGTGGAGAATAGGGGAAGACGGAAGTGGTCGTGGTGGAGAATAGAGGAAGATTGAATGAGACGTGGTGGTGAAT
>NW_018479365.1:0-1554 GCF_002113885.1 Mizuhopecten yessoensis | reverse complement strand
AGAGTACTATGTCTCCATATCTAGGGAAAATATCTACACGTTCCCTCTCTGGATAATCATATCCATATGTATAAGTCAGTTCATAAAACTGCTGTCTCAGTGCCTCGTAGGTGGAAAACATGGACAATAACACCGTCGGCCATTACGGGTTTCCATACTTTTGTCCTCAGACAAAACTGACAGGTCTCTCACTGGGAAATAAGCTACAAAATATAAATAACACTAGTAACTACATAATTCTACACTATCATGTTACATATCTATAATATACGCTTTAAACATATTACTTATACAACATTCTGCAACATGCGTAAACACACCACGTCGCTCACTCATCTATGCTCAATCGTATATATTAATGACCACACTAACATTGATATATTATTACATTTGTATAATATCATTGTGACTTTGTTTATTATAAATAAATAAGCCCCAATGATCCTAATTCAATATCTAAACAACTACCACACAAACCCATTCGCTCTCACTGCGCTCCGTACAATTTCGCACCTGTTTACTATTTGGAAAATACCGTTTATTACACGATCAAACATTCACAGAATCAACAATATAACTCAGGAGATACACACAGATCTATCGATGATTAAAATATAACTTACCGTGAGCTGTATTTCACGCTAACTCCCGAATACTTCACAATAACAGAAGCAGTAATGAAACACAATGGTCATGCCATTACACCTGTCTTTCACACCTGTCCAAACAACTCTGCGCGTGCCCAGGTAAATATAAAGTTCGCGCGCTTTTCATTACCCGCGAAATACAAATACCAATAACCTACCTTTCCTATTTAATACTCGATCATACTTACCGCATGGAATATAAAGTAACCTCAAATGTCCATATGTGACACATATATGACTTGAATTCATTTTTTTGATTAATGAATATTTCCCTCACAAAAGAACGGCTTAATTTTGTTAGAAAAATGAATGTTGTAACCTGGGGATTTTCCAGATGAAGATACAAAGTCAACAGATATTGTGGATGCGGTTGGACGGCTTTGTCAATCCCACTCTACAACGACCAGCAAACAACTGAAGGCTCTCCTACAAACAGAGGACCTGGAGGGGTAAGTCGTACATTGAGAGATGTGAGAGTTAGTAAGTAGTAAGTCATGCAGGGAACTGAGGAAGTAAGTGGTCATACAGATAGAGGTGAGGGAGTTAGTCAGTGGTAAGTCATACAGATAGAGGTGAGGGAGTTAGACAGTAGTCAGTCATACTAATAGAGGTGAGGGAGTTAGTCAGTGGTCAATCATACAGATAGAGGTGAGGTAGTTAGTCAGTGGTCAGTCATACATATAGCGGTGAGGGAGTTAGACAGTTGTCAGTCATACAGATAGAGGTGAGGGCGATAGTCAGTGGTAAGTCATACATAAAGAGGTGAGGGAGATAGTCAGTGGTAAGTCATGCATATAGAGGTGAGGGAGATAGTCAGTGGTTAGTCATACAGATAGAAGTGAGGGAGATAGTCAGTGGTCAATCATACAGATAGAGGTGAGGGAGTTAGTCAGTGGTCAGTCATACA
>NW_018479364.1:0-5807 GCF_002113885.1 Mizuhopecten yessoensis | reverse complement strand
TCTGTCACATTACCTGAACCATAGCAACTCGAGATCAAACCTGTCGCATTACCTGAACCATAGCGACTTTAGATCGAACCTCTCACATTACCTCAACCATAGCGACTTGAGTGCCAGACCTGTCTCATTACCTCAACCATAGCGACTTAAGATCAAACCTGTCACATTACCTGAACCATAGCGACTTGAGAGCCAAACCTGTTACATTACCTGAACCGTAGCAACTTGAGATCAAGCCTGTCGCATTACCTGAACCATAGCGACTTGAGAGCCAAACCTGTTACATTACCTGAACCGTAGCAACTTGAGATCAAACCTGTCGCATTACCTGAACCATAGCGACTTGAGAGCCAAACCTGTCACATTACCGAACCGTAGCAACTTGATATTTGTTTGTTTGGGTTTTGCATCCTCAAAACAGCGACGGTCAAGTGTAGACTGTCTGTGTAGACCCTCCACAGACATGGGACCACTCAATGTCTTCAAAACAGTGACGGTCAAGTGTAGACTGTCCGTGTAGACTGACCATGTAGACCCTCCACAGACATGGGACCACTCAATGTCTTCAAAACAGTGACAGTCAAGTGTAAACTGTCCACATTTTTAAATGACTTCTAACATGTCATTTCAATTGAGCCATCTTTAACTTATATTTATAATGACTGGGGAAAATATGACACATCACAATCAATAAATGATTTTGATGCAATATTTTCTTAAATTTAAAAACAGCGATCTCCAGCAAAAAAAAAAATCCTCAGAAGTTGATGTTATACCCGCCCGCCCCACTGGCAACCATGTTGATTTTCGAATTTGAGTCAAAATCAAACTGAAGTTGATCAGCGATATTATAGATATGTATGGGTAGTTTCATGAAAATCAACTCTTTATCCTACAAGAATTATCACAGGGAAACTATTTGTGTAGACAATGAGATCACTTTCTTCTACAAAGCTGATGGAGCGATTCCTATGTCACATGTTTTGCAGGCGACATAAATATAAGGAACCAACTACCTCAAGTTAGACAAGGCAATCTGTAGTCCCCCACTGGTAATGATTTCTCACTTTTTCAAAGAGTAAGGTCAAATGTCAAAGCATAGGTCACAGTGAAGTCATAGTGACCTAATTCTTGAGCTCCGCCATCCAAAGATGTCCTTATACACCAAATCTGGTTACTCCAGGTGAAAAAGTACAGAAGGTATGCCCTGGACAAACTTTTTCAAAAGTTAAGGTCAAAGCATAGGTCACAGAGAGGTCATAGTGACTATTTTCTTGCACTCTGCATTCTGTCATCCCAATATATCCTTGTACACCAAATCTGGTTACTCCAGTTGAAATAGTACAGAAGATATGTCCCGGACAAATATCTCAGATGAAAGGACGGAAGGAAGGATGGACAGACGGAGTGCAAACCTAAAGTCCCCCTGGGAACCAGTGGGGGACTAATAAACACGCTAGTCACAAACCTATCTTTAGGAAATCTTTGGTCAGAGGGATTTGATTATGTTTTGTGTATTTTAACCTGCCGTTCCCTGGGGAACCTCTTATCAAATGGATTTAACAATGTTTTCCTGTTCTTAGGTTCTTAGAAACCTGTCATTAGGGTTTTGTATACTGACCTGTTTCTCGTTCATCTTCTTCATCACAGGAAGGAGATTCTCGTCCACCTTTTTCTTTCCTCCAGCCAAATTTCTCTCTTGCTAAACTAGATCCAGGTCAGGAAAAACATGGATACATTTTGTTTATCAAAAGTGAAAACTAGTATTGTTAAAACTAGTATTTTATCAAAAGTGAAAACTAATATATTTATCAAAAGGGATAACTTGTAAATTAACAGGATATTCCTTGTTTCTTCTGTTAAATACCAGTTATTACACTGAGTGGGCCGGATATTTTACATTTTACAACAGCGTGAAGCGTCGGTTTATAGGTAGGAAAAATACTCATCCCATCATTTCAATTAAACATAACTGGTCATCATCGAGAAATGAAAAATCTATAAAGGTGTACATGACTTTATACATGTCACCCCAGCCAAGCAAAGGATACTCTCGGAGAAGGTCAAGGTCAGGTCGCAACCAGGAGAAGGCTTCCTCTGACTGGTCAACTTGTGGGTTGAGGTAGCTGTGCTGGGAAATCCTATCAATAAAGTGATAACATACGTACTTGTCACTATACAAAATCACAGGTGTCTTGGATATAATGGATCAGCTTTACATTTTTTACAAGATATCATTAAATAGTTTTAGAGACACTCCTACCAAAATATTTTGCAAAATGTAATATAGGAGCGATAACTAACTCTCAATCAGGGATTTGACAGATATTTTGAGAACAGTATTTGGGTTTAAACTAGAAAATATCATCAGAAAAACCAAACATTTTTTTGAAAATATATAATCTGCTATTCTTAACCATTCACAAAATCCTTAAAGAATACAAATATATCATTTTTGCCATTTTTTCTGCTTGTGTATTTGTAATTAATCTGTCGGAATAAATTCATAAATACGAAGCCTTTTTTCAAATTTGGGTCTGTCTGTACAATAGGACGTAGGGTCAGAGAATGAAAGCCTGAGGTCATTGATATAGTTCATATAGTTGTCGACACCATGCAATGGAAAGCTTCAGGTAGCTTCTTGCGGCGCATTTTAATGTTCCTAGATATACTGATACTGGACTTTCGGTGCGTATTGATGTAGAGGAATTAAATTCCAGAAATCTTACAGTTAAAAGGTGAGTTAAGATATTAAATGGTCTGACTGGATCTTGCTAATAGCAGGAGGCATTGAATTTGGGGGTGTTCAGACCAAAACTTGTTGAGTCTGTGTTTAAAACTATTTACACTAGGGGCATTTACCACAGACTATTCCAGGACTCCACAACCCTGTTGCAGTAACTGTTACTGCTTAATTGTCTATTGGTTCTCGTTTTAAACAGCTTTTTGTTGTTCCCTCTGGATCTTGATTCATTGAAAACATCACCGACGGGAAATTAACATCTAGGCAGACAATTTTTCGGGGTTATTTTTTTATATGGGCTTATGCAAACCCTTTATTCTATTGAACAATTCAATAAACATACATTGGTACGGAGACCAATACTTTTTTTTATCGAAGGGGGTATTTGTAACAGGGTGGTAAAAACGTGTTGTCCATCTTACGCATTTCGCTAGACTCTACTATATTCCAATATGTTCTTATTACTAAAATAACTATTGTCAGATCAAAATACATGCTATGTTATATATAATGTGTAGTATACTACTTATCTATACCTATATATTATGTCCATACCTTTTAAAAGCAGTCTTATAACCAAAATAAGTATATAAAACTGCCATCTGTCAATTTACTACAGGGCGCCGCCATCTTGGATAGCGCGCGCTGTGACGTCATGGGTGCACAGTAATATTCCGAACGCTGTGTTTGCCGGAATTGGGCACCCGACCCCCAGACCAGAGACGTACATGTCTCTGATCATACGCAGGAGGAAATCTACATTCTCCTCTTCATTTAGATTTATAATTCCACAGAGCACTGATATTTTAACATTTTACAGAAGTAAAGGACGATTTTTTTTCTTCACTCTTTCTGTGATATTGTATGGTGATTAGAAATTAACAGAGAAAAAAGACACTGGACCTGCGATATATTTTGTACCTGCGCATGTGATGTATTATGTCTTTATGCCAGAGACGTATATGTAATATCACGGAATTAGCTCTTTTTATACTGATCACGGAAATTTGTGATCTATTTGATAGATAGAATTGTACAAACGATGTTTTAAGAAAAAATGAAGAGGGGCCTTGAAATAAGTTGGCGGTACGATAAGTGGCAAATTATTGATTGATGGATTGATTGATTGGTTTTACGTCAGCTTCACTACCGAGTAGTTCGGTTACCCAGCAGACGAAGAAAAGACAGGAAAATGAGTATAAGGGATAAAGTATTGGGATTGAAGAGATAGAAGAGGGAGACAGGGAGATAAAGAGCCGTTTATCCTATACATGTATGTATTACTATATAAATGTAATTGTTATAAGACGGCTGCTAGGTCTAATGTTTGCCTCAACCTAACACTAGTCGTATAGCAGCGCCAAGACTGGACCGGAAGTGATGTACATCTACACAGTATAATAATATACCTAGTGAACGCAGATATTGTAAACAGTGTAACTCCCCCTCTGAAGTAGAGGACGAATTTCATTTTTTATTCGTCTGTTCTAAATTCCAAAATATCAGATCACGTTTATCAAAAGCTATTACTGGAAAAAAAACATATGTNAAATTCATCTATGAGGCAAACAAATTAAGGGTATTATAATCGAATATGATTGTCTTCATTCTCTGTACGTTGTCCATGATTTGTGTATAATATGTATTGTATACTGATGGGCCAATGGCCTAAAGTTCGAATAAAACTTGAAAAATTGAAACTTGAGTCGCCGCGAGTCACACCAACTCCTAACAATTCTTTAAAATTTAGTTTGGTATGTCTATTAAAGAGAGTCTAGTTCTAACGACCAAACAAAAATCTAACCCTATCCTCTGTGTTATCACGCCTATTCTTTTCCAAAAAACAGAGATCTTTTACGTACGAGGTTGGACAGTTCTCACACGGGCCACCATTTATAGTCCTATCCGACGGACTGTGTGTTAGTGGTTAGTGGTTAAAGTCATGCAGGTGCTGTTTTTTGTTGCCCGTTCATTTAATCGCTTCTCATCTTTTGTCATTTACAATAAAGCTGACTGTACAAACTGAATTTGACATATATACATGTACACTTATCAAAACAGAGAGACTCGGATTGTATTATCGGATTATATATACCTCGGAAAATGAAGAAACGTGAAAGTTCTACGATATATTGCTAGGGTTCAATACTGTATCATTTTCAAAGACAATGCCAATTGACTTTGAAATTTCATTTTTGGTTATAAATGTATACTCAACGTCTGCATGACATATGTATTCAAGAATTGCGTGGAAACATCTTCTAAATGTTATTCATATAGACATCTTGTCGATACTTTTGATATTCAACTCTAAGTAAAAGCCTTTAACTTATATTACCAAAAAAAGTCAGTACCGCATGCAGGCGCATTCCCTTAACATCGAATCTGGACGTTATTATGGGGTTCCATAATTGTGTACTATGTATACATTTTAACCTATAATTGCATTCGGAAATGAAAAAAAAAAATGAAAAATTCATAAATAAATACGAACCAAATTGTGTGTAAAATAAAGACAAAATGTTTATCAGTGAAGTTGTTTATATATATATATATATATATATATGTGTGTGTAATCTTTTACCGTTCACTGGAAAGTGTTCTTCTAAAACAGGACACCTGTTTCAATTCAATGACAAATTGTGATCATATATTTTTTTAAATAATGTAAATAATTCTACTGTGGATATTCATAATATTTTCTGCTGATATTATTACTCATTCAGATAATTACTAGTATGGTTATCTGAGCGGCTATGTACCCCAATCTATACAATTACTCGTCAGAACAGGTCATTCGTACAATCACGTTTAGCGCACGTGCGAGTGAGTGGATTGACGATCTGGCGGAAGTGCACTGAATACCTGTATGATCCTAAAGAGTTCCCGTGTCAAGGTGTATTTTGTTCGTTACAACTCATTCCGTGAAGTGAGAATTGCAATGAAATACAATATATTGAGATATTCGTGTGTATGGATGATACAATTGGGTATTTTGATTTGAATTCTGATTATTTATTTGTTTCTCTAAACACATATATAATAAGGAAATTCTAGTATAAAG
>NW_018479363.1:0-5796 GCF_002113885.1 Mizuhopecten yessoensis | reverse complement strand
CTGTGTCGGTGGTACCACAAGAGTGGTAATATATGGAAAAGCAGGGTAAACATTTGTATTTTCTGTTAATAATGATTATATTAATAATTCGAGGTTCTCGTATACATTTTTATCACAACGTCGGTCGTCTCAAAGCAGTTCACAAATTATTATCCGTGACTATAAGGCCTTTGCAACTAGCCAATATCTTTCTCAATTCTCTGGGGAGCATACAGCCGGTGCTGCCATTTCGGCGCTCACATCTAGCATTCAACAATTTTGTCACTGCCCAACCACGTATTCATTTACAGCTGAGTAGACTAGAACAAGATACAACACAGTGCTGTGATGTGACTCGAACCTGCAACCCTTCAGTCACGAGGCTGGCGTCCTACCACTAGACTACCGTGCCTCCACGTCTTATAAATTATACATCAACTCAACAACACATTTTTATATAAATGATTTTACTGAAAACAAAAATATATCACAAACACATCTGTCCATTCACTGTAACGTCGGTTATAACCACCACCTCTGTGAGGTATATCAAATCAGATCCCACAATCAAATCTTTATGGTAAATCACAAGTGGCAACATATGAAAAAAAAAATTGTTCTAATGACAATAATCTTGACTGAGTTACAACTGCTTAGCCAGTGTCATTGACAGGAAAATTGTAGTATATTTAGATTTGTCCTGTAATAATTTGCTTCTGATAACAGAGACCAAAATTTTATAGCAATCTTTTCAATAATTGAAAGACTAGTTACACACAAAATCGAAGTTTTAATACAGATCAAATAACTGCAGTAATTTATCATGTTTAGTTTTAATTAAAAGCAATATGCTTCTGATCAGATTGAAAAATGGCATTAATGCCCAGCGTTGCAAAAACAATTGAGTACAATACTCCCTATGTTTGGGAACAGGACGACTGATCTACATAGCTGTATGATTTTGAGTAGTTAATGCTGAGTTCAAGGTATCGGTCGCTGATGCATATATATTACCTAATCAATATCACTTTACAATGTATTGCTGTGATGATTAAGCAGTGAACATAATTTAAAGGATTCAGTATAAAAATGTTGAAGAAACCATTATCATGCCTTGCCACTTCAATAGGGACAACAAACAGTTTAGTTAATACTGTTCTGCTACAGCCTAACTGATGTAGTGTCCTCACAACATGATGTAATCTTGTTCAGCCTAACTGATGTACTGTCCTCACAATATGATGTAATCTTGTTCAGCCTAACTGTTGTACTGTCTACACAACATGATGTAATCTTGTTCAGCCTAACTGATGTAGTGTCCTCACAATATGATGTAATCTTGTTCAGCCTAACTGTTGTAATGTCCTCACAAACACAATGTACAATATTGTTCTGCCTAACTGTTGCAGTTTTCTTTGTTCATCCTAATTGTTGCAGTGTCCTTTGTTCTGCCTAACTAGTGCAGAAACCTTCACAAATCCTGTTTAGCCTCTACCAGTTCACAAACAGTTTTGGTATCATTGAGTCTATTTGTCATTCACCACCTCTGTAAGTAGCTAGATTTCTACACCCAGCGTAGATAGTCCTCACCAATTTCTCTCCAGTGGATGAGCTGCGGCGTAACCATGGTTCTTGAAGACGGTATCTGCTATATTTTCTAGGGTATCATCATTGTTGTCACATGTTTCTAGAAGGAAATGTAACAAAATATTACAAATTGACTTTTATTTTTCAATATTGTTACATCATATGGATACTATATAATTTATGAGGAAAATTTTAAAGGTTTACTATTAGGAAAATATTAAAGGTTTACTATTAGGAAAATTTTAAAGGTTTGCTATTAGGAAAATATTAAAGGTTTACTATTAGGAAAATATTAAAGGTTTACTATTAGGAAAAAATTAAACCTTGATGTCTTATAGAGTAAGAAAAAGAGAATTCTTCGGTTCACAGGATCTGTTGTCATGTTTGGAATATATATACTAGTCGATCCTGTTGACGATTACTTTTATATAAATCAATAGAATTTTATGAAGTCGGACCATACACAGGTTAGTATTGTTTTAATTGATGTTCAGTGTTTGTACCGAGTATTTCATAAACAGTGTCGTCTCCAGATATAAACAGGGTCCTCCTACATATTTGGAATAGAATTCCTAAAAATTATTTTTTAAAAGAATATAGGGACAGCTTCAACACCAACTCCAAATGGTGTAAACATATTTTGAGGTGAATGAGAGTGTGGACCACATTTTAAGGTGAATGATAGTGTGGACCACATCTTAAGGTGAATGAGAGTGTAGACCACATTTTATGGTGAATGAGAGTGTGGACCACATTTTAAGGTGAATGAGAGTGTGGACCACATTTTAAGGTGAATGATAGTGTGGACCACATTTTCAGGTGAATGTGAGTGTGGACCACATTTTAAGGTGAATGTGAGTGTGGACCACATTTTAAGGTGAATGAGAGTGTGGACCACATTTTAAGGTGAAGGAGAGTGTGGACCACATTTTAAGGTGAATGATAGTGTGGACCACATTTTCAGGTGAATGTGAGTGTGGACCACATTTTATGGTGAATGAGAGGGTGGACCACATTTTAAGGTGAATGAGAGTGTGGACCACATTTTGAGGTGAATGAGAATGTGGACCACATTTTATGGTGAATGAGAGTGTGGATCACATTTTAAGGTGAATGAGAGTGTGGACCACATTTTGAGGTGAATGAGAGTGTGGACCACATTTTAAGTTGAATGAGAGTGTGGACCACATTTTAAGGTGAATGATAGTGTGGACCACATTTTCAGGTGAATGTGAGTGTGGACCACATTTTAAGGTGAATGAGAGTGTTGACCACATTTTAAGGTGAATGAGAGTGTGGACCACATTTTGAGGTGAATGAGAATGTGGACCACATTTTATGGTGAATGAGAGTGTGGACCACATTTTAAGGTGAATGAGAGTGTGGACCACAATTTAAGTAGCCACTTAGACATAATTACCTAATTTCAAGTCTTTCAGATTTTTCTCAATCCTTTCCTTGGCTTCATGGCAAAATGCTTTAGTCAACATTACCTACAAAAAATAGCACAATTGTAAACTCAGGCACCAATAGATTGATAATGACAGATCTAAGATTCAGGCCGAGTTTATCTCATTACTTTGTTTAATGAACACAAATCATTAAATGAGCGAAACAATCGACCTGTTAAGAAACTCAGATCATTATCAATGATATATAAATGTATTGTCAATATTTTCAAAACCACCAGTACAGAAGAAAGTGTCACATGACTGATTTTCTATTTGACTTGGCAATCACTGAAATACTCTTCTAGTCCTTGAAATTCAGAACAACAAATTTCAACCTACACAAAAGTACTCACAATTTCTCACTTTTTCACATTTAAAGGATAATTACAACTACAAATAGGGGCACTAAATGGGCCTGAACTCATTCACCCCTGAATTTCATAATGAACTATTCCAACCATTGAATTGGAAGAGTTCATATGTGTCTTCAGGGGTGAATGAGTTATCTGTACTATTATTTTCATGGGGGGGGGGGGGATTCTGGAACAGACACTCAAATTTATGATTTGGTGGTTTATATATTTTTGAGTTTGGTGGTGGTTCAGAAATAAACAAGACACTATCCAATAGGACCTAATTATCTTCAGGAAGCATCGAAACAAACATCAAGAAAACATCCATTTCATTTATGACAATCAGGTAAACTTGGTGTACGTTGTAGTTTTCAAGTGAGTCCTGAACATCACTTTTAAGATTTTTAAGAGTTCCAAAACTAAGGAACATAGTGAATTATCAAAATCTGGTCGAGTCCCACAGGAAAACCATGTCCAACACTCAAATATCCATGCAAGAAAAATCACTGATTATCTGGTTACCTCGTGGTCTGCGTTTTTCAGTCCGATACTGTATGACCTGGAGGTGCGGGCGATACATGCAGTCATGCCAAACAGATCAATAGCAATGTCAGCCAGACGCTTAAGGTGGACTTGTTCATCCATTACCCCCTACAAAAAAAACAACGATGTAAAGATAAATTCATGTCCCCTCACAGATATTGATTTAACCCCTAATTAACTAGAAACATAGCTAGCATGTTTGTACAAATTAACTATAGACCAGTAAGCCACCGTCGCTCCTTAACAGGAAATACTGTAACATTGATTCCAGTTTTATAACAGTACTGATCATGTGTACCACGTTATATATATATTGGTCAGGGAGTAAGTAGTAGTTCTTTATACAATATTTATAACATAAATCATAGAAAGGAAATAACTCCCATAATGTTACTAAACATAAACAAGGTGTCGTAAATATCAGTCAAAAAGGTAAGTATCACTACCACCCTCTGTAAGTGTAAAGTATACTTCTCCAACATGTCAACTTACCTTTCTGTATTTAGAGAGTAGCTTCACTACCACCCTCTGTAAGTGTAAAGTATACTTCTCCAACATGTCAACTTACCTTTCTGTATTTAGAGAGTAGCTTCACTACCACCCTCTGTAAGTGTAAAGTATACTTCTCCAACGTGTCTGCTTGAGGCTGAAATATGATATAGAATCTTACATTTATTTTGCATTCCGCAATTTGAAACAATACAAATTGGTTTAGAAATTAGAAATGAAGTAAAACATTTAAATAACAAAACAACAATGACAAACTTGTATTAAGAATATTTTCAATCCCAAAGACACATTATTATACAATAATATCTAACACCAACAAAATATTCCTAGTGAGAAATGTCATGTATCTAGCTATGTGACAGAGTGAGAAATGTCATGTATCTAGCTATGTGACAGAGTGAGAAATGTCATGTATCTAGCTATGAGACAGAGTGAGAAATGTCATGTACGTGGCTATGAGACAGAGTGAGAAATGTCATGTATCTAGCTATGTGACAGAGTGAGGAATGCCCTGTATCTAGCTATGTGACAGAGTGAGAAATGCCATGTATCTAGCTATGAGACAGAGTGAGAAATGCCCTGAATGTAGCTATGTGACAGAGTGAGAAATGCCATGTATCTAGCTATGTGACAGAGTGAGAAATGTCATGTATCTAGCTATGTGACAGAGTGAGAAATGTCATGTATCTAGCTATGTGACAGAGTGAGAAATGTCATGTATCTAGCTATGAGACAGAGTGAGAAATGCCCTGTATCTAGCTATGTGACAGAGTGAGGAATGCCCTGTATCTAGCTATGTGACAGAGTGATGAATGCCCTGTATCTAGCTATGTGACAGAGCGATGAATGCCCTGTATGTAGCTATGTGACAGAGTGATGAATGCCCTGTATCTAGCTATGTGACAGAGTGAGGAATGCCCTGTATATAGCTATGTGACAGAGTAAGGAATGCCCTGTATGTAGCTATGTGACAGAGTGAGGAATGCCATGTATCTTGCTATGTGACAGAGTGAGAAATGCCATGTATCTAGCTATGAGACAGAGTGAGAAATGCCCTGTATGTAGCTATGTGACAGCGTGAGAAATGCCATGTATCTAGCTATGTGACAGAGTGAGAAATGCCATGTATCTAGCTATGTGACAGAGTGAGAAATGTCATGTATCTAGCTATGTGACAGAGTGAGAAATGCCATGTATCTAGCTATGTGACAGAGTGAGGAATGCCATGTATCTAGCTATGTGACAGAGTGAGGAATGCCCTGTATCTAGCTATGTGACAGAGTGAGGAATGCCCTGTATCTAGGTATGTGACAGAGTGAGGAATGTCATGTATCTAGCTATGAGACAGAGTGAGGAATGCCCTGTATCTAGCT
>NW_018479362.1:4751-5776 GCF_002113885.1 Mizuhopecten yessoensis | reverse complement strand
TGGACTAGTGGCCTAACAAAGGCACATAGTATCTAAGTAACTCGGAACAGGCTAGACTAGTGGCCTAACAAACTAAGTAACTCAGTACCAGCTGGACTAGTGGCCTAACAAAGGCACATAGTATCTAAGTAACTCGTTACAGGCTGGACAAGTGTCCTAACAAACTAAGTAACTCGGTACAGGCTGGACTAGTGTCCTAACAAACTAAGTAACTCGGTACAGGCTGGACTAGTGGCTTTACAAACTAAGTAACTCGGTACAGGCTGGACTAGTAGCCTAACAAAAGCACAGAGTATCTAAGTAACTCGATACAGGCTGGACTAGTGGCCTAACAAACTAAGTAACTCGGTACAGGCTGGACTAGTGGCTTTACAAACTAAGTAACTCGGTACAGGCTGGACTAGTGGCCTAACAAACTAAGGAACTCGGTACAGGCTGGACTAGTGGCTTAACAAAGGCACATAGTATCTAAGTAACTCGGTACAGGCTAGACTAGTGGCCTAACAAAGGAATGCACATATTAGCGAAGTAACTCGGTACAGGCTGGACTAGTGGCCTAACTAACTAAGTAACTCGGTACAGGCTGGACTAGTAGCCTAACAAAAGCACAGAGTATCTAAGTACCTCGATACAGGCTGGACTAGTGGCCTAACAAAGGAATGCACATATTATCTAAATAGCTCGGTACAAGCTGGACTTTCGGCCTAACGAAGGAATGCACATATTATCTAAGTAACTCTGTACAGGCTGGACTAGTGGCCTAACAAAGGAATGCACATATTATCTAAGTAACACGATACAGGCTGGACTAGTGGCCTAACAAAGGAATGCACATATTAGCTAAGTAACTCGTTACAGGCTGGACTAGTGGCCTAACAAAGGAATACACATACTATCTAAGTAACTCGGTACAGGCTGGACTAGTAGCCTAACAAAGGAATGCAAATATTAGGTAAGTAACACGGTACAGGCTGGACTAGTGGCCTAACAAAGGAATGCACATATTAGCTAAGTAACTCGGTACA
>NW_018479362.1:0-276 GCF_002113885.1 Mizuhopecten yessoensis | reverse complement strand
CGGTACAGGCTGGACTAGTGGCCTAACAAAGGAATGCACATATTATCTAAGTAACACGGTACAGGCTGGACTAGTGGCCTAACAAGGGAATGCACATACTATCTAAGTAACTCGGTACAGGCTGGACTAGTGGTTTAACAAAGGAATGCACATATTATCTAAGTAACACGGTATACAACTGAACTAGTGGCCTAACAAAGGAATGCACATAATATCTAAGTAACACGGAAAAGGCTGGACTAGTGGCCTAACAAAGGAATACGCATACTATCTAAG
>NW_018479361.1:3895-5772 GCF_002113885.1 Mizuhopecten yessoensis | reverse complement strand
CTGTATATAGGAATATACCTAATGTATGGTAGGTGAGACGACACCGGTGAACCGGCTTGTTATATATTTCCCCAATATTGAGAGAGAAAAAATGTTGAAAGTATTTTAGTCCATTTCAAACGATATCACCTGTATTGACACGTGTTTTTACCCGAGGATGGTAACCTGGACAGATAACTGGTAAAAATGTCTGTGTATCATAAACGATATTTGGATTTTAATGAAATTTCAAAATTCTATTCCAACGTTTTCCTTATTTTTGTTGTGATGATGGTGGGGCTGATATCTACATATCAACATGCAAACACTAATTTGGTAGCTTTAACAGTGCAGGGTGACACACGTTATACATATCACCAGAGGCCGCCAACAAATCAAACGTGATATTCTATTTCCTTGTTGTAATAAACATTGTGTTAAAAAACAAACACTAAACCAATGTTGTGAAGCCGAATTGTATTGAACGAGCGGAGATTTGGGAACCTGTCTCGTTCCTGAAAATATGCATAATATTTGAAGCACAGACATGTTTATTTTATTCAACGGATAAGGCATTTCAATTTCAAAGTATTTTTTATTAAATCAATTGATTCAATTGGAATTGGGCAACAGGCTATGCCTATACAAGCCCTCTCCCTTGGGTTATATACATTTCAAACAATAACATAATTATAATTTAGACATTAACATATTAGCACTGGCTTGGAACATTAAATAGTACTTAATACTTAATAGTCTCTATCTATCTTTGAACTAAGCAAAATAAAAATAAATAGATAAAAAGAATTTCTGAGATAAAACAAACATATTTGGATAAGGCATCTTCGGGGTTTGTCTGCCGACATCGACAGCGTCTGTGTATCATTTCAAGCGAATACAAGAGCAGGGACGTAACAACGTCTGTGATCTATTCACGTTTCATTGTATAGAACATTTTATTCTGAAGTTACATACGGTATTACTGCACATTTTATTATAGATTTATGGTAGACTTACTGCACAGTTTACTGCAGATTTACGGTAGACTTACACCACAGTTTACAGTAGATTTACGGTAGACTTACAGCACAGTTTACAGTAGATTTACGGTAGACTTACAGCACAGTTTACAGTAGATTTATGGTAGACTAACAGCACAGTTTACTGTAGATTTACGGTAGACTTACATCACAGTTTACTGTAGATTTGTGGTAGACTTACATCACAGTTTACAGTAGATTTATGGTAGACTTACATCACAGTTTACAGTAGATTTATGGTAGACTTATAGCACAGTTTACTGTAGATTTACGGTAGACTTACTGAACAGTTTACTGTAGATTTATGGTAGACTGACATCACAGTTTACAGTAGATTTATGGTAGACTTATAGCACAGTTTACAGTAGATTTACGGTAGACTTACAGCACAGTTTACTGTAGGAATACAGGTAGACTTACTGCACGGTTTACTATAAGATTTACGGTAGACTTACTGCACTGTTTACTGCAGGATTTAAGGTAGACTTACTGCACGGTTTACTATAAGATTTACGGTAGACTTACTGCACAGTGTACTGTAGGAATTAAGGTAGACTTACTGCACAGTTTATTGTATGATTTACGGTAGACTTACTGCACAGTTTACTGTAGGAATACATGTAGACTTACTGCACGGTTTACTGTAGGATTTACGGTAGACTTACTGCACAGTTTACTGTATGATTTACGGTAGACTTACTGCACAGTTTACAGTAGATTTACGGTAGACTTACTGCACAGTTTGCTGTATATTTACGGTAGACTTACAGCACAGTTTGCTGTATATTTACGGTAGACTTACTGCACGGCTTGCTGTATATTTACGGTAGACTTACTGCACAGTTTGCTGTATATTTA
>NW_018479361.1:0-250 GCF_002113885.1 Mizuhopecten yessoensis | reverse complement strand
TAACACTGGTGAGAGGAGTGGGTGTAACACTGGTGAGGGGAGTGGGTATAACACTGGTGAGGGGAGTGGGTATAACACTGGTGAGGGGAGTGGGTATATCACTGGTGAGGAGGGTGGGTATAACACTGGTGAAGGAAGTGGGTATAACACTGGTGAAGAGGGTGGGTATAACACTGGTGAGGAGGGTGGGTATAAAACTGGTGATGGGAGTGGGTATAACACTGGTGAGGAGAGTGGGTATAACACTGGT
>NW_018479360.1:4730-5750 GCF_002113885.1 Mizuhopecten yessoensis | reverse complement strand
CAGTATGCCGTAGTCTATCACTACCCTGTATTATTAGATAACACCAGTTTTCCAACACCCTCATTGGTTGAATCCTCTGTCAAATGCAGTACCTTTTCCCTTGACAATTTGCTTATGCTTCAAATTTTTCAATGAAAATAAACATCATAATTTCACATTAATTATGACAATAGAGGACTTTTATTTTGGTGAATATGTGGTTATATGGAGATGAACAAATGATATGAACCTCAACTATTTGTCTTGGTTAATTTTGTTTTCTCAGGTTCATGTGACTGCACTTATCTCACCAAAAGTCAATAACTGTTTACCCTTTCACCTCTATGTAACTTTAGTAGGCTCTACCGTGCTAGATCTGCAGGAATCCATTATGGTCTACAGTGGTGAAAGGGTGAAGTACATGCATTAGTTAGCAGGTTCTGTATTGTACTTACAGCGTGGTATTAGTTTGAATGCTCCACTCTCCTCCGAGGACAATCCACTGACTCCCTGTCCTGTCTCGTAAGCCACACACTTATAGACATTAAACTTATCCTTGAATCGCACGGGTGTGATAGTGAGGTTCGACCCATTGACTGAGAATCTGTCATGGGTGACCATACTTCCGTTTAATTTCCAAGAAGCTGTTAAAACCAGTCCATGATTGTCAGGCTTGCTTCTGGAACTGGAGAGACATCCCAACGTCACAGATGTTTGGAGAACAGGCGAAGGATTTGGAGGAGTGATGGTTGGCTGCGTGGGAGTGTCTGTCAACAGATTGATCAAGGTAAAAATAATGATAATAGGTATATAGACAGTTCTATCATTATATAAAACAGATTGATCAAGGTAAAAATAATGATAATAGGTATATAGACAGTTCTATCATTATATAAGACATTGTAGTGGAACAGGTATCCGTTATTAATCCATTTGTAATATGGACACCAACCCAAATCCCCAAGGTAACATAATAATTCATTTATTTTTATCTTTATTAATGTTAGGGGTTGGTAGGGGGTGGGGGGTATAAGGGGGAGG
>NW_018479360.1:0-3757 GCF_002113885.1 Mizuhopecten yessoensis | reverse complement strand
AGATTGGGCAAAATTTAGAACTTGTCGCAATGACACTATACAAATTATTCGGCAATCCAAAGAAAATTACTTTAAGAAACTTCAAAATTGTCTTGCCGACAAAACAGTGCATCCAAGAAAATGGTGGCAGATAGCAAAATCTATAGGAAAAATGAATAACACTAGCACTAATTCTTATCCTCTAAAATCTAACAATAAAATATTAATCCATCCACAAGATAAAGCTGAGGCACTAAATAACTTCTTTACCACCATTGCCTCTGATATTACTGACACTAACCTACCTGATTTACCTCCCTTATGTCCATTTGAACTTTCTGACATTAACATTACTGAACAAGATATAACTGACCAATTTGACATTTTTAATAAAAACAAACCAGCTGGTCCTGATGGTATTTTACCTATGATTGTAAAGAACATTTCTGCTTCTTTAGTATACCCACTCAAACTATTATTTAATAGAACTTTATCTATTGGAGTAATACCTGATGTACTAAAAACGGCTAATGTTACTGCTCTCTATAAAGGTAAAGGAGATATCAGTGATCTCAATAATTATAGACCTATTGCTATTACATCTATTTTTATCAAAATGTTAGAAAAAAATATTTTTAAATATACGTTTAATTATATTTCAAGTCACAATATGTTAAGTGTACATCAGTCAGGATTTCAACCCAAAGACTCCACTACTAATCAACTAGCTGATATCTATAATACTATAAGTGGCAATTTAGACCAAGGTAAAGATTTGCGTTTTGTTTTCTGTGACATAAGTAAAGCATTTGATCGAGTATGGCATTTGGGCCTATTATATAAACTAAAAACATATGGTATTAAAGGTAAATTATATAATTGGTTTAAAGCTTACTTATCTGACAGAAAACAAAGGGTTATCTTTGAAGGTTATAAATCTAGTACCAAACCTATGTCTGCAGGGGTTCCTCAAGGATCTGTCCTTGGTCCCTTCCTCTTTCTTCTTTTTATTAATGATATTACTAATAATGTAACTTCTCATATAAAACTCTTTGCAGATGATACCTCTCTCTATGTAATAGTAAATAATAACAATGACCTTACAACACCTACTAACATGCTTAATGATGATCTTGACTCAATCTCTGAATGGTCAAAGCGATGGCAGATCCTATTCAATCCGAATAAGACTGTAGCTATTAACTTCTCTCGTAGACACATTAACAATCATCCTCAACTGCTATTTAACAATACTCCAATTGCACAACATGAACACCATACTCACTTAGGACTAACATTTAACAGTAAAGGGACATGGTCAGATCACATTTCAAATATTTATAAGAAAGCGAACTCTAGACTAAGTATTCTTAGAATTTTAAAAACTACAGTTGATAGGAATACATTAAAAACATTATATGTCTCTTATATAAGACCTGTGCTAGAATATTCTGATATAGTATGGGATAATTGTACCAAATCGGAATCAGATCTTTTAGAATCAGTTCAACTAGAAGCTATGCGTTTAATTACTGGCCTCAGACGAGGTACATCTCATCATATTCTGTATACTGAAACACAACTTGAAACATTACACACACGAAGACAAAATCATAAACTAACATTAATGTATAAGATTCTTAATAATTACACTCCAACTTATCTCGATAATATCATTCAACCATTTCTAAATGTAAATAATAACTATACCTTCAGAAATAACAGATTCTTTAATATACCACAGACAAGAACTACTACTTATATGAATAGCTTCTTCCCTTCTACAATGGTAAAATGGAATGCACTTGATAGCACTGTACGAGACTCCATCTCAATTTCATCTTTTAAAAAGAAACTTAAAAAAACCTTTGATACATCCGTCTCAGAAACTTTTATTAACTGTGTTCCGAGGAAACTTAACATAATTTTATGTCAGCTAAGAAATTTTAAAAGTGATCTTAACTGTGATAAGTTACAAGACCATCTGATTGATGATGCTTCCTGTGTATGTGGTGTACAGAGGGAAGATCTAATACATTTTTTCTTTCAATGTCCTCTGTATTCTAATATTAGGCATCATATTACCACTATTTATAATCTAGTAGGATATTTAAATCTGCACTGTTTAGTATATGGTATTAGTAATGCATCCAACCAATTAAATAAAACTATTCTTATACATGTTGACTCTTATATTAAATCATCAAAACGTTTCGTTACTTATACGTGCTAGATAAATTTCCAAATGAATATTCATGTATTGTTATAATTATTGTTATTCAGGCAAGTTTTATCCCTTAAATAACGAGTATTAGACATAAGCTGGTGTGGGTGTGGGTGTGCATGAGTGTGAGAGGAAACGAATCACAACATTTTATATATTTAAGCATTGTACATATCTACCGGAATTAGAAGAAGACTGATATAGGCAAAGCCTGTTGTCTTATTCTTTTGTCAATACTGTTCAAATATCTCCTTTAATGTTAACTTATATGTTTGTATTATATATGTATTGTCAATAAAATACTTTGAAATTGAAAATCTCGTAATATGATTGGTTGAGAAAGATGTGAACATTTTCAATGTTACTTGCTCGTTTTACAAAGATAAAGAAGACAGGGTGACATTCCAAAAAATATCACATGCGCCAAACGTATGCGTGCATGGTTCGCCCCAGTGCCAGGGTGTTATTCCAAAAATTGTTACATGCGCCAAACGTATGCGTGCACGGTTTGTCCAAGTGCCAGGGTGTTATCAAATCACATTCATGGTTGGTTCATTCGACAACTGTTGAGATGAAGTCTTGGTTTATGTCAAATCTTCGCCTCGGTCAACAATGCTTCCTTGGGGTGAAAATATGCAATATCGCCCTCTCATGAATGTGATATTTATATATTAGCGGATTAGAGAAAGTTCATGTATAGATAGATAGAACAGGTTGGGAATGTCGGGT
The DNA here is from genome assembly GCF_002113885.1 of Mizuhopecten yessoensis. Taxonomy (NCBI): domain Eukaryota; kingdom Metazoa; phylum Mollusca; class Bivalvia; order Pectinida; family Pectinidae; genus Mizuhopecten; species Mizuhopecten yessoensis. The sequence continues at coordinate 825 of NW_018479360.1, read as the reverse complement.
GGATGTTAGCCTGCAGGTAGCCTAGTACTATGTACATATATGTAGGGTTGGGGGGGGGGGGGGGGGGGGGGGGGTCGTCTCGGCAACTTGTTAGGGTTTGTATCGTGTTTTCATCTAGGCCTGTTTGTTCATGTTTCATTGCTTCATATATCTCAGTTAATAAATACTGTTATTGTATCACATCCCGGAGTTGAGTTCTTACCTTCACCAACAGAAACAAGCTACCCAATTCGAACCTGGGTTGTGAGGAAACGGTAGCGAGCCGGGGGTAGTTTGTTCATATTAAACTGGGCCCGGCTCGCTCCTGTTACAGATGTATACAAAATTTGCTCTGCTGTTTAATTTTCGCCTTTTTCACACGCCGTAATGAGGGCTAATTTATCAGTAAAGTGAACATCTGCAAACAACACCATATTCGTAGTAATAAAATGTAAAGGACAAATTTAATATTGGCCGAACATTGATTTTACTGCCGAAGGGCAAAACTTTCCCGGTATACAGTATTGCTATGATGAATCCTCCACCATATCCCATCTGTGTTGTAAATCTCTCTGCACGGTACAATTAGTTTGTCTCTCTACACGGTACAATTAGTTTGTCTCTCTACATGGTACAATTAGTTTGTCTCTCTATACAAGACTAAGTTTATTTGTTTCTCAATAAGAGGCAAATTTTTGTTTCTCTATTTAAGATGAAGTTTGTTCCTCTACACGAGACGAAGTTTGTTTCTCTAAACGAGACGAAGTTTGTTTCTCTATTGGAGACGAAGTTTGTTTCTCCATTAGAGACGAAGTTTGTTTCTCTACACGAGATGAAGTTTGTTTC
>NW_018479359.1:5121-5744 GCF_002113885.1 Mizuhopecten yessoensis | reverse complement strand
GTCCGTGTTATCATCACTGTAAGACAATACTTACATCTATGTCCCGTGTCCGTATTATCATCAAAGTAAGACAATAATTACAGGTATGTACCGTGTCCGTGTTATCATCACTGTAAGACAACACTTACATGTATGTTTCGTATCCGTGTTATCATCACTTTAAGACAATAATTACATCTGTGTCCCGTGTCCGTGTTATCATCACTGTAAGACAATAATTACATGGATGTCCTATGTCAGGGTTATCATCACTGTAAGACAATAATTACATCTATGTCCCTTGTCCGTGTTATCATCAATGTAAGACAATAATTACATGTATGTCCTGTGTCCGTGTTATGATCCCTGTAAGACAATACTTACATGTATGTCCCGTGTCCGTGTTATCATCACTGTAAGACAATATTTACATATATGTCCTGTGTCCGTGTTATCATCACTGTCAGACAATACTTACATGTATGTCCCGTGTCCGTGTTATCATCACTGTAAGACAATAATTACATATATGTCCTGTGTCCGTGTTATCATTACTGTAAGACAATCAATACATGTTATCATCACTGTAAGACAATATTTACATGTATGTCCCGTGTCCGTGTTATCATCACTGTAAGACAATC
>NW_018479359.1:0-5074 GCF_002113885.1 Mizuhopecten yessoensis | reverse complement strand
TCCGTGTTATCATCACTGTAAGGCGGTGATTACATGTATGCCCTGTGTCCGTGTTATCATTACTGTAAGGCGGTGAGCACATGTATGTCCTGTGTCCGTGTTATCATCACTGTAAAGCGGTGATTACATGTATGTCCTCTGTCCGTGTTATCATTACTGCAAGGCGGTGAGCATATGTTTGTCTTCTGTCCGTGTTATCATTACTGTCAGGCGATGACTGCATGTGTATCCCGTGTCCGTGTTATCATCACTGTAAGGCGGTGATTACATGTATGTCCTGTGTCCGTGTTATCATCACTGTAAGGCGGTGAGTACATGTATGTCCTGTGTCCGTGTTATCATTACTGTAAGGCGGTGAGCATATGTATGCCCTCTGTCCGTGTTATCATTACTGTCAAGCGATGACTGCATGTGTATCCCATGTCCGTGTTATCATCACTGAAAGGCGGTGATTACATGTATGTCCTGTGTCCGTGTTATCATCACTGTAAGACAATAATTACATGGATGTCCTGTGTCCGTGTTATCATCACTGTCAGACAATAATTACATCTATGTCCTGTGTCCGTGTCATCATCACTGTAAAGCGGTGATTACATGTATGTCCTCTGTCCGTGTTATCATTACTGTAAGGCGGTGAGCACATGTTTGTCCTCTGTCCGTGTTATCATTACTGTCAGGCGATGACTGCATGTGTATCCCGTGTCCGTGTTATCATCACTGTAAGGCGGTGATTACATGTATGTCCTGTGTCCGTGTTATCATCACTGTAAGACAATAATTACATGGATGTCCCATGTCCGTGTTATCGTCAATGTAAAACAATAATTACATGCATGTCCTGTGTCCGTGTTATCATCACTGTAAGACAATATTTACATGTATGTCCCGTGTCCGTGTTATCATCACTGTAAGATAATCATTACATATATGTCCTGTGTCCGTGTTATCATTACTGTATGACAATACTGACATGTATGTCCCGTGTCCGTGTTATCATCCCTGGAAGATAATCATTACATATATGTCCTGTGTCCGTGTTATCATCACTGTAAGACAATAATTACCCATGTCCGTGTTATCATCACTGTAAGATAATCATGTAAGACAATACTTACATGTATGTCCCGCGTCCGTGTTATGATGTCCTGTGTCCGGGTTATCATCACTGTAAGACAATTATTACCGGTATGTTCTGCTTCCGTGTTATCATCACTGTAAGGCGGTAATTACATGTATGTCCTCTGTCCGTGTTATCATTTCTGTAAGGCGGTGAGCACATGTTTGTCCTTTGTCCGTGTTATCATTACTGTCAGGCGATGACTTCATGTGTATCCCGTGTCCGTGTTATCATCACTTTAAGGCGGTGATTACATGTATGTCCTGTGTCCGTGTTATTATCACTGTAAGACAATACTTACATGTATGTCCCCTGTCCGTGTTATCATTACTGTAAGGCGGTGAGCACATGTATGTCCTCTGTCCGTGTTATCCTTACTGTAAGGCGGTGAGCACATGTTTGTCCTCTGTCCGAGTTATCATTACTGTCAGGCGATGACTGCTTGTGTATCCCGTGTCCGTGTTATCATGACTGTAAGGCAGTGATTACATGTATGTCCTGTGTCCGTGTTATTATCACTGTAATACAATACTTACATGTATGTCCCGTGTCCGTGTGATCATCACTGTAAGACAATAATTACATCTACATGTATGTCCTGTGTCCGTGTTATTATCACTGTAAGACAATACTTACATGTATGTACCGTGTCCGTGTTATCATCCCTGTAAGACAATACTTACATGTATGTCCTCTGTCCGTGTTATCATCACTGTAAGGCGGTAATTACATATATGTCCCATGTCCGTGTTATCATCAATGTAGGATAATAATTACATGTACGTCATGCGTCCGTGTTATCATCACTGTAAGACAAAACTGACATGTATGTCCCGTGTCTGTGTTATCATCACTGTAAGATAATCATGTAAGACAATACTTACATGTATGTCCCGCGTCCGTGTTATGATGTCCTGTGTCCGGGTTATCATCACTGTAAGACAATTATTACCGGTATGTTCTGCTTCCGTGTTATCATCACTGTAAGGCGGTGATTCCATGTATGTCCTGTGTCCGTGTTATCATTACTGTATGACAAAACTGACATGTATGTCCCGTGTCTGTGTTATCATCACTGTATGTAAGGCGGTGAGCACATGTTTGTCCTCTGTCCGAGTTATCATTACTGTCAGGCGATGACTGCTTGTGTATCCCGTGTCCGTGTTATCATGACGGTAAGGCGGTGATTATTTGTATGTCCTGTGTCCGGGGTATCATCACTGTAAGGCGGTAATTACATATATGTCCCATGTCCGTGTTATCATCAATGTAGGATAATAATTACATGTACGTCATGCGTCCGTGTTATCATCACTGTAAGACAAAACTGACATGTATGTCCCGTGTCCGTGTTATCCTCACTGTAAGATAATCATTACATATATGCCCTGTGTCCGTGTTATCATTACTGTATGACAATACGGACATGATAATAATTACATGTACGTCATGTGTCCGCGTTATCATCACTGTAAGACAATAATTACCCATGTCCGTGTTATCATCACTGTAAGATAATCATGTAAGACAATACTTACATGTATGTCCTCTGTCCGTGTTCTCATTACTGTAAGGCGGTGAGCACATGTTTGTCCTTTGTCCGTGTTATCATTACTGTCAGGCGATGACTGCTTGTGTATCCCGTGTCCGTGTTATCATGACGGTAAGGCGGTGATTATTTGTATGTCCTGTGTCCGGGGTATCATCACTGTAAGGCGGTAATTACATGTATGTCCTCTGTCCGTGTTATCCTTACTGTAAGGCGGTGAGCACATGTTTGTCCTTTGTCCGTGTTATCATTACTGTCAGGCGATGACTTCATGTGTATCCCGTGTCCGTGTTATCATGACGGTAAGGCGGTGATTATTTGTATGTCCTGTGTCCGGGGTATCATCACTGTAAGGCGGTAATTACATATATGTCCCATGTCCGTGTTATCATCAATGTAGGATAATAATTACATGTACGTCATGCGTCCGTGTTATCATCACTGTAAGACAAAACTGACATGTATGTCCCGTGTCTGTGTTATCATCACTGTAAGATAATCATGTAAGACAATACTTACATGTATGTCCTCTGTCCGTGTTCTCATTACTGTAAGGCGGTGAGCACATGTTTGTCCTTTGTCCGTGTTATCATTACTGTCAGGCGATGACTGCTTGTGTATCCCGTGTCCGTGTTATCATGACGGTAAGGCGGTGATTATTTGTATGTCCTGTGTACGTGTTATCATCACTGGAAGACAATACTTACATGTATGTCCCGTGTCCGTGTGATCATCACTGTAAGACAATAATTACATGGATGTCCTATGTCAGGGTTATCATCACTGTAAGACAATAATTACATCTATGTCCCATGTCCGTGTTATCATCAATGTAGGATAATAATTACATGTACGTCATGATGTGTATCCCGTGTCCGTGTTATCATCACTGTAAGACGGTGATTAGATGTATGTCCTCTGTCCGTGTTATCATTTCTGTAAGGCGGTGAGCACATGTTTGTCCTCTGTCCGAGTTATCATTACTGTCAGGCGATGACTGCATGTGTATCCCGTGTCCGTGTTATCATGACGGTAAGGCGGTGATTATTTGTATGTCCTGTGTCCGGGGTATCATCACTGTAAGGCGGTAATTACATATATGTCCCATGTCCGTGTTATCATCAATGTAGGATAATAATTACATGTACGTCATGATGTGTATCCCGTGTCCGTGTTATCATCACTGTAAGACGGTGATTACATGTTTGTCCTCTGTCCGTGTTATCATTACTGTCAGGCGATGACTGCATGTGTATCCCGTGTCCGTGTTATCATGACTGTAAGGCAGTGATTACATGTATGTCCTGTGTCCGTGTCATCACTGTAAGACAATAATTACATCTATGTCCCATGTCCGTGTTATCATCAATGTAAGACAATAATTACATGTATGTCCTGTGTCCGTGTTATGATCACTGTAAGACAATACTTACATGTATGTCTTCTGTCCGTGTTATCATTACTGTCAGGCGATGACTGCATGTGTATCCCGTGTCCGTGTAATCATGACTGCTGTGTCCGTGTTATCATCACTGTAAGGCGGTAATTACATCTATGTCCCATGTCCGTGTTATCATCAATGTAGGATAATAATTACATGTACGTCATGTGTCCGTGTTATCATCACTGTAAGACAATACTTACATGTATCTCCCGTGTCCGTGTTATCATCACTGTAAGACAATGCTTACATGTATGTCCCGTGTCCGTGTTATCATTACTGTAAGACAATCAATACATGTTATCATCACTGTAAGACAATAATTACATCTATGTCCCGTGTCCGTGTTATCATCACTGTCAGAAAATGATTACATATATGTCCTGTGTCCGTGTTATCATCACTGTAAGGCGGTAATTACATATATGTCCCATGTCCGTGTTATCATCACTGTAAGACAATTATTACCGGTATGTTCTGCTTCCGTGTTATCATCCAGGAAGGCGGTGATTCCAGGTATGCCCTGTGTCCATGTTATTATTACTGTAAGGCGGTGAGCACATGTATGTCCTGTGTCCGTGTTATCATCACTGTAAGACGGTGATTACATGTATGTCCTCTGTCCGTGTTATCATTACTGTAAGGCGGTGAGCACATGTTTGTCCTTTGTCCGTGTTATCATTACTGTCAGGCGATGACTGCATGTGTATCCCGTGTCCGTGTAATCATGACTGTAAGGCGGTGATTGCATGTATGTCCTGTGTCCGTGTTATCATCACTGTAAGACAATACTTACATCTATATCCCATGTCCGTGTTATCATCACTGTAAGATAATCATTACATATATGTCCCATGTCCGTGTTATCATCAATGTAAGACAAGAATTACATGCATGTCCTGTGTCCGTGTTATCATCGCTGTAAGACAATACTTACATGTATGTCCCGTGTCCGTGTTATCAT
>NW_018479358.1:0-5733 GCF_002113885.1 Mizuhopecten yessoensis | reverse complement strand
CACAAAAAGACAGACATCATGAGCATCAAATAAATAAATAAATTGGTGTTTAAACAGGAACGCTGGACATGTCTGTGTTTTTGTAATCATACGTAGCGCTGCCATGTTGCCTTATGTCAAAACAGAAAATAGGTATTTTTTATATTAGGGATTTTATATTGCTCTAGTATTTTACTATGTGTATTTTACGCGAGATGACAATACCAATAACTTGCAATAATGACACTTAGATATACCCAAGTAAGGTTCTATTTTCTGCACCAGAAAGACTTTTTTTCTGTTCTTGATACATTGTACTGATATTTGCTTCGCATGTCCAATAGTCTTAAATTGAAAACACTGTTAGATGTATAAAATCGTTATAAAGACTGTTCAATGATAACATGTACATGTAGCGGGATTTAAATATTGACCAAAAATGATGATTCTATAATTCAATCTGTTTGTATCAACGGAGACAAAATGTGTTACCGGGTTGTTTCTCATTGTGCAAACCCAGTTAGAATGTGCCCCTTTTAAAATGCTTACCAAAGTCACATTTTTTTAAAGATCGTTTACTTATTTGTTCATGATTTTGTATTTGTTAGCACTTCGCCATACTTTCTTCAATCTTTGCGACAAAAAGAAGTATGTGCCTATATATAGCTACTGACCCTTTCCTTTGACATTATAGTACACCAGGAAACCAATTTTTGTTTAGCTTGATCATATCTGAACATGTTATCGGCCCATCAGGGTGTGAATTCAGTTTCAAAATGAATAAAAGTTATCAAGGTGTATAAAAAAACATTGTAAAAGCTCTTACAGGGCAAAAAGGCCAAACAATGGATTTGCCTGCAAAGAAAGTCTATCTGCACCATTTTTAGTTCACCTGCTTAAAATAAGTGTATCAATCAATGTAATATAAGTTGAATGAGTTAATATAATGCTGCTATATATATACCATTTCTGTTGTCTCCCTGAGGTAGTCTAACCGTATAGGTTTGAAATTAAAATTATTAAGTGAAACTTCTACATTTTGTATAATTATCTTAATTTCTTAATTCCTGGTATTTGGTGTCAAAAAGTAATTCTACAGAATGTACTCCCTCCCTAAGTTAGTCTACACGGAATTATCAGAAATTAAATCATAAATGTATACTGGAAATTTTCGCTGAAGTTTAATTTTCGCCTTTTTCGACCTCCATAATGAGAGTAAAATTATCATAACAGCGAATATTGGTCAACAACATTATTTACATAGTAATTAGAAGTGAAGCGTGAAATTACATTGTAACACTGGGCGAAAAAATTTGACTGGACGAAACGTTTTCAGTATACAAAACTTAAATTATTTAGTTTCTACTTTCAGTACATTTCATGATTACATCGGTATCTGCGATATCTCTTGATGCAGATTGTGACATAAGTTGCTTCCCCTTTATCCATTGCTAGTATGTTACACAACTTGACAACAAGGTTCTCTGTGGTAAGCTATGTGATATACTTAATCAATTATTGCCCTCTGCTGAGAACACAGTGGCCTTGTAATGTTGCCGTAGGAAGGAACATTGCTTAAGCCAGAGTCCCATCAGTTAAGGATGTAACGAATGATTAAAATTCATCTGGAAACTTAATTGCATAAGTTTTGTTCATATGAAAGTATGAAATTATTGATATGCTACCTCATCATAACATGGGATTTCTTTCAAAGGATTTCCATATTAAGAAACCTATTGAATACATTTTATGAATGGTGATTTATTCTGTATTAACTAATGACATGTTTGGAAGGTACACACGAATAAATGGGGTTATCCATCTTTGTAAATTAAGATTTGGGGAATTGACTCTTACACAGATCACTGGTTTAAAATACATATATACAATGTAATATTATTAATTTAAGATTTTAAGGCCGGTAACATGTAACATCTACACAGATCTTTGGTACATGTCTAATGGGTAAGGTAGCATGATTCTATTTATGTTTAAAAGTTATTTATTCAGATCAAGAGAGACCTGGACCACATTCAATTGAGTAATGCTCAAGCCCAATTTCCTGGTCCTGTGATAAATTAATAAAAGGTCACATTTTGTCAATGATATGAAAGAATTTTGAAGAGACTTAACTCATTCACCCCTGAAATTTCATAATGAACTATTCCAACCTTTAAATTGAAAGAGCTCAAATGTGTCTTCAAGGGTGAATGAGTTAAAGCCAAATCCTGTTTCCAATGTTTAAACCTTACTTTTTGGTAGTGATACATCAAAGTTGGCCTGAGCTGAGAATTCATGTTTGAACATGAGAACAGTTTCGTGAATACAGGCCCCTTTTTTGCATGTTTTGTTCGAGATACTGCTGTATATGTACCTATATTAGTGATAGTGATAATGAAGTGCTTCTGACACTAATTAAAAAACACTGGAAAATACTAACTGCTAAATGTAGAAGAGTTCTTCTATTCTTTATAAATACATGTGTTAATAATGACCTGAAAGTCAAGTGGTTAATTAATTGTCTAGTGATTAGTCAGGTTTTTTAACTGACATCAATCAAATAGCTGGCCGCGTGTCTTCAATTTTGCTGTGACATATTCCAGGGGTGTAGAGAGCGAAAGTGAGCGTAACACCTGGATATTGAGGATCCATTACAGAAAGAGGAAGTACATAAACATAACTGTCACAGCTCACATAAGCCGAAGAAATTTGACATTCTTTATGTCTAGACCTTTCCATATACCAAATAGGAAAGGTTCATGGCATTAACATTTCTTTACATTTATATATACTGTATAAAAAACATCATATTGATTCTTTTCGGGGTTTTATTAGAGTTCATCACTTGATCAACTTCAGATCCCCATCATCTGAGCGTGGTCCCTAACAAGTTTTGTTAAAATGCCACAAACATGTTTCTTTCTGTAGAAGGCTAAGTACACGTATTTCTTCAAAAACTGCTTTAAATGATCGTCCTTGTTTTGTTGCAGCCGTCCGTTTGTTTTTTTGCTACTAGTATTGGCTGAATATTGTGTAATTACGTAACCAGTTAATTGTGTAAACAACATTTGCCCACCTTGTTAACTGAAAGCGTTATACATAACAGAGCTTATGACCTCTTTCATAATAACGAAGATTCGGGCATGAATATTAATTGTTGTTATTTGAAATTGCGCAAACATGTTTCCTTTGAGTAAAAATAGCTTAACGACAGATACGTACGGTAAGTCATGTACTGTATTCGTCTAAAACTGTTTTATATATATCAACCCAGTCAAAGACTCGCTCCTGCTATTCACCGTCCGTTTATGATTTAGGACTAGCAATGACTGAATACATCGTAATCAGTTCATCATAGTAAATTGTTTACCTTGCTTTATAGGAAAATTCGGACATGAATGATATTTTTTGTTAGTATCTTAAGACTGTTGTGAATATATGAAAACAAATCTCAAAGTTTTACATTTAATATCAAAGTTTTGATATTGACATGATTATACTGAATTTTAAACATGGTGCATAGTGTACTGTTTTTTTAGCGAATACTCATTAATCATTACATACAATATCAGAAGCTATATACTAAGTTGCCAAATCGATTTAGGAAAGTTTGGCAATCTTATTAAAATAGCACTGGAAATGGACTACAACGAGAGAGAGAACTTTCTTTAACTAGTAAATCTATGTTTACGACATCAAATAAATGACGTTTGGGCAAGCCTTACCAGAAAGTTAATATTCAATCTAAATTCGAGTGTCTACAAATGGTGTGGCTTGCGAAGACTTAAACAAGCTTAGCTGTGATACAAAGTCTTGGATACAACAACAAAAATTGGTTACTTATAATATTCTTTCCTCAAATATGCATTTGTATGACAGTTCTGTCATTTTCTGTGGTTACCTGGTTAACGATTACAAATGTATAATCTACTGTTCTATGTAGAACTGTAAGGGTTCATGGTTACGGTAAAACCTAACTACATGTATTACAAGTGTATAATTTGTTATCCTGTAATGTCAATGTTCTCCTAAGACATTATAGTAAGATATTCTTCTACTAGAACTAGCAGATCTTCATGATCGTATGGGATTTCTCCTCAAAATCGCCTCTCCTTGACCAAGGTTTTCGATGGCTTTCCCCAGCCAGCAATACCAATAGGCTTCAAATTTACTACTTTGTTAGAGTTCAATTCAAGTCCTTTATTATTTTGAATAAATCAGTGTAATAATTCTAGTGCAAATACAAAATAACATCATACAACACTACACACACTCACTACACAATTACAAATAGAAACAGTATCACATACATTTGGAGAAAGCAACTAAAAATATAAGCTGTTTATGATTCTTCTCGAATTTGCAAATTCTAAATATTTCCCAAAGTTTGTTGTTTTGTATAATTCACACTCAGTAGACCTATCAATTTAAACATGCTTGGCTTTTTAACAAAATAAGTATGTCGGTATGAGCTAAAACATCTGTTTGGCTAAGTTTATGTTGCTATTTACCTGTATTTTCACCGTTTGTTTCAAGTTTTTATGACCACGAAAAAGACCTTGACTTCATAATTGCATTTTTGTCTTGAATCCTTAAGGTTCGATGCGGTTGTCCTATAGTTATCGGTGTCCGTTAGTCCGTCCGTCCACACTATCGTTTCCAGAGATGATCTCGGAATCTGAACGACTAATCTTTCTGAAACGACAAGGTCATACACTGTGAAATGTAGATGTGCACTGGGGGTTTAAAAATGTCTAAGGTCAAGGTCAAGGTCACTATTACGAATTATAGACTGGTTGTACGGTCCTTATCTCGGAATTCAAAAGTCTCATTGTTTTAAGCTCACCTGGCTCTGTTATGCAGACGGAGTCAAAGGTCAACGTGGGTTAAAAGCTTTAAAATTAAGATTTCAAACAACAATATTTATGTAAACTTTAAAGGCCAAAGTTACTATTTATGAAAATATACCATGGGGTTTGGGGGTACGGTCAGTCACATGGCAGGGCCCTTGCTGACCTGACAGTGTTCTAGTTAACAGAATTGATACAATTTCCATAATATGCTACAATCATTTAATGCACAATTTCCGGATGTCTGTCCAATATGAACAAAATGAATCNACTGACTTGTAATGTGACTATGTACACCAGGTATACAGCATACTGACTTGTAATGTGACTATGTACACCAGGTATACAGCATACTGACTTGTAATGTGATTACCTTGTTATGTCCCGGAAAGTTTTACTCTCTCCGATAGAAAAGATGTTTATGTGATATCAGCGATGTATGTTATAAATAAATAAATAATTATGTAAACATTTAAAAAAAAATATGTATTCATGATAATATATTGGCAGACAAAAATAGAATGTCAGTTCCTTTTGCATATCAGGTATGTGTGAGAAATTGTTTAATATAAGATATGTTTTTGATCATATTATATTCCTGATAATATTATGGCAGAAAAAAATATAGAGCCTCCATGTCAATTTCTTTGCAAACCAGGTATGTACGAGAAATACTAATATAAGTAATGTCTTTTTAACGAGTTTCAGTTCTCAAACTTTCGGGTAACACGAAAAATAAATTTCTGCATCAATTTAAGCGGTGATGCTGTCGGAAAGGGGGTAACTTGGCTGTACGTACCACACACGTTTATCTGATGTCACAGATTGCACGAGTGCAGTGTACTTGCGAGTATATTTGACGAGGATGTAGCTCGAGTGTCATATTCAGTTTAATATTCTTCAT
>NW_018479357.1:0-5731 GCF_002113885.1 Mizuhopecten yessoensis | reverse complement strand
TACTGTAAACGTACCTATGTTAGTGGTTATCTACTGTAAACGTACTTATGTTAGTGGTAATCTACTGTAAACGTACCTAACTTTAAAGATTTTTGCGCTAAAATAGGATTGTGCGAATTAAAAAAAACACCGCATAACACCTGCGCCATGATGTTGTGAAAACGGGCGTACCACAAGCCTGAGAATGTTGCCTCCATAACTCACCCTAGTCAAGTTCACAGGCACTACGTCAGTTCTGGCACGGTCACATATGTACCATCACGGATACCTCCCCAGACCATCATCACTGCCACCTATCGGTCACGTTTAACGACGCGTCAGTTTGCAATGCGTTCACTCTGACGTCTCCAGGCTATCGGCCTCCTATCACCGTATGACGAGCAGAATCTGTATTCATCCGTAAACAGAACAAGGTTTGACGGACGGATCACCAAACGACGGTGTTTACGGGCCCGATAAGAGCGACTGTGATGGTGATGGACTCTGTGAGGGCGCAGTGCTTCTAACCGGTCTACTTTGAAGCGGTTTGGGATAGTTTGGGCAAATACACAAAGACCAGGCAATGTCCTCGCTGTCTCGCTCGCAGGAAAGGAGCGTTTTTGTAGATATAACAGTCGGTCGGTCCTCCGGTCGTTACACGGGGTATCCGCTTCACATTAGGACGGACTTTTGTTCAGACGATCCAACAAAAGTTCTAGTCGCACTGCAACCCAATTGTTGTGCGACTTGACGTTGCCATATTTCCACGTTGAACATGCCATTCCATCCAAGCCGGTGATAGCAGCGGCATCATGCAAATTCGTATTGGTGATATTTTGTATATACATTTTCAGTCGTGAAGACTTGACAGAAGAATAACGTTTAGGATTTTGACTACTCACAGGTGTAATTTTGACTGCTCACTGGTGTAATTTTGACTACTTACTGGTGTAAGGTTGACTACTCACTGGTGTAAGGTTGACTACTCACTGGTGTAATTTTGACTACTCACTGGTGTAATTTTGACTACTCACTGGTGTAAGGTTGACTACTCACTGGTGTAAGGTTGACTACTTACTGGTGTACTTTTGACTACTCACTGGTGTAAGATTAGCTACTCACTGGTGTAAGATTGACTACTCACTGGTGTAAGTATACTACTCACCGGTGTAATTTTGACTAATCACTGGTGTAAGGTTGACTACTCACTGGTGTAAGATTGACTACTCACTGGTGTAATTTTGACTACTCACTGGTGTAATTTTGACTACTCACTGGTATAAGGTTGACTACTCACTGGTGTACTTTTGACTACTCACTGGTGTAAGGTTGACTACTCACTGGTGTAAGATTGACTACTCACTGGTGTAATTTTGACTAATCACTGGTGTAAGGTTGACTACTCACTGGTGTAAGATTGACTGCTCACTGGTGTAAGATTGACTGCTCACTGGTGTTAGATTGACTACTAACTGGTGTAATTTTGACTAATCACTGGTGTAATTTTGACTACTCACTGGTGTAAGGTTGACTAATCACTGGTGTTAGATTGACTGCTCACTGGTGTAAGATTGACCACTCACTGGTGTAATTTTGACTAATCACTGGTGTAATTTTGACTAATCACTGGTGTAATTTTGACTACTCACTCGTGTAAGGTTGACTAGTCACTGGTGTAATTTTGACTAATCACTGGTGTAATTTTGACTAATCACTGGTGTAATTTAGACTACTCACTGGTGTAAGGTTGACTACTCACTGGTGTAAGGTTGACTACTAACTGGTGTTAGGTTGACTACTCACTGGTAAACTAACATCAGAGATACTCGGGACAGAAATGTTAAAATCGACATAAAAACTAACATCAGAGATGCTGGGACAGAAATGTTTAAGTCGAGATAAATACTGATATCAGAGATACTGGTGACAGAAATGTTAAAGTCGAAATAAACACTGATATCAGAGATGCTGGGGACAGAAATGTTAAAATCGAGATAAACACTAACATCAGAGATGATTGGGACAGAAATGTTAAAGTCGAGATAAACACTGATATCAGAGATGCTGGGGACAGAAATGTTAAAATCGAGATAAGCACTAACATCAGAGATGCTGTGGACAGAAATGTTAAAGTCGAAAAAAAACCTGATATCAGAGATGCTGGGGACAGAAATGTTAAAATCGAGATAAACACTAACATCAGAGATGCTGGGGACAGAAATGTTGAAGTCAAGATAAACACTGACATCAGAGATGCTAGGGACATAAATGTTAAAGTCGAGATAAACACTGATATCAGAGATGCTGGGGACAGAAATGTTGAAGTCGAGATAAACACTGACATCAGAGATGACGGGAACACAAATGCTAAAATCGACATAAACACTAACATCAGAGATGCTGGGGACAGAAATGTTAATCGAGATAAACACTTTCATCAGAGATGCTGGGGACAGAAATGTTAAAGTCGAGATAAACACTGACATCAGAGATGCTAGGGACATAAATCTTAAAGTCGAGATAAACACTGATATCAAAGATGCTGGGGACAGAAATGTTGAAGTCGAGATAAACACTGACATCAGAGATGCTAGGGACATAAATCTTAAAGTCGAGATAAACACTGATATCCGAGATGCTGGGGACAGAAATGTTGAAGTCAAGATAAACACTGACATCAGAGATGCTAGGGACATAAATCTTAAAGTCGAGATAAACACTGATATCAAAGATGCTGGGGACAGAAATGTTGAAGTCAAGATAAACACTGACATCAGAGATGCTAGGGACATAAATCTTAAAGTCGAGATAAACACTGATATCGGAGATGCTGGGGACAGAAATGTTAAAATCGAAGTAAACACTAACATCAAAGGTGCTAGGCACATAAATGTTAAAATCGAAGTAAACACTAACATCAGAGATGCTAGGAACAGAAATGTTAAAGTCGAGGACAGAAATGTTAAAATCGAGATAAACACTGATATCAGAGATGCTGGGGACAAAACTGTTAAAGTCGAGATAAACACTGATATCCGAGATGCTGGGGACAGAAATGTTGAAGTCGAGATAAACACTGACATCATAGATGCTGGGGACAAAAATGTTAAAGTAGAGATAAACACTGATATCAGAGATGCTGGGGACAGCAATGTTAAAGTCGAGATAAACACTGACATCAGCGATGACGAGGACAGAAATGTTGAGGTCGAGATATACACACTTTTATCAGAGATGACATAAATGTTAAAGTCGAGATAAACACTGATATAAGAGATGCTGGGGACAGAAATGTTAAAATCGAGATAAACACTGATATCAGAGATGCTAGGGACATAAATGTTAAAGTCGAGATAAACACTTACATAAGAGATGCTGGGGACAGAAATGTTAATCGAGATAAACACTTTCATCAGAGATTCTGGGGACAGAAATGTTAAAGTCGAAATAAACACTAACATCAAAGGTGCTAGGCACATAAATGTTAAAATCGAAGTAAACACTAACATCAAAGGTGCTAGGCACATAAATGTTAAAATCGAAGTAAACACTAATATCAGAGATGCTAGGGACAGAAATGTTGAAGTCGAGATAAACACTGACATCAGAGATGCTAGGGACATAAATCTTAAAGTCGAGATAAACACTGATATCGGAGATGCTGGGGACAGAAATGTTAATCGAGATAAACCCTTTCATCAGAGATGCTGGGGACAGAAATGTTCAAGTCGAGATAAACACTGATATCAGAGATGCTGGGGACAAAACTGTTAAAGTCGAGATAAACACTGATATCAAAGATGCTGGGGACAGAAATGTTGAAGTCGAGATAAACACTGACATCATAGATGCTGGGGACAAAAATGTTAAAGTCGAGGTGTTAGGTTGACTACTCACTGGTAAACTAACATCAGAGATACTCGGGACAGAAATGTTAAAATCGACATAAAAACTAACATCAGAGATGCTGGGACAGAAATGTTTAAGTCGAGATAAACACTAAAATCAGAGATGCTGGGGACAGAAATGTATAAGTCGAGATAAACACTAACATGAGGAGATGCTGGGGACAGAAATGTTAATCGAGATAAACACTTTCATCAGAGATGCTGGGTACAGAAATGTTAAAGTCGAGATAAACGCTGCCATCAGCGATGACGAGGACAGAAATGTTGAGGTCGAGATATACACACTTTTATCAGAGATGACATAAATGTTAAAGTCGAGATAAACACTGATATCGGAGATGCTGGGGACAGAAATGTTAAAATCGAAGTAAACACTAACATCAAAGGTGCTAGGGACAGAAATGTTAAAATCGAAGTAAACACTTACATCAAAGGTGCTAGGGACAGAAATATTAAAATCGAAGTAAACACTAACATCAGAGATGCTAGGGACAGAAATGTTGAAGTCGAGATAAACACTGACATCATAGATGCTGGGGACAAAAATGTTAAAGTAGAGATAAACACTGATATCAGAGATGCTGGGGACAAAACTGTTAAAGTCGAGATAAACACTGATATCAAAGATGCTGGGGACAGAAATGTTGAAGTCGAGATAAACACTGACATCATAGATGCTGGGGACAAAAATGTTAAAGTAGAGATAAACACTGATATCAGAGATGCTGGGGACAAAAATGTTAAAGTCGAGGTGTTAGGTTGACTACTCACTGGTAAACTAACATCAGAGATACTCGGGACAGAAATGTTAAAATCGACATAAAAACTAACATCAGAGATGCTGGGACAGAAATGTTTAAGTCGAGATAAACACTAAAATCAGAGATGCTGGGGACAGAAATGTCTAAGTCGAAATATACACTAACATGAGGAGATGCTGGGGACAGAAATGTTAATCGAGATAAACACTTTTATCAGAGATGCTGGGGACAGAATATGTTTAAGTCGAGATAAACACTAAAATCAGAGATGCTGGGGACAGAAAATGTTTAAGTCGAGATAAAAACTAACATCAGAGATGATGGGGACAGAAATGTTAAAGTAGAGATAAACAATGTTAAAGTCGAAATAAACACTAACATCAAAGGTGCTAGGCACATAAATGTTAAAATCGAAGTAAACACTAACATCAAAGGTGCTAGGCACATAAATGTTAAAATCGAAGTAAACACTTACATCAAAGGTGCTAGGGACAGAAATGTTAAAATCGAAGTAAACACTAACATCAAAGGTGCTAGGCACATAAATGTTAAAATCGAAGTAAACACTAACATCAAAGGTGCTAGGGACAGAAATATTAAAATCGAAGTAAACACTAACATCAGAGATGCTAGGAACAGAAATGTTAAAGTCGAGGACAGAAATGTTAAAATCGAGATAAACACTAACATCAGAGATGATGGGGACAGAAATGTTAAAGTAGAGATAAACACCAACATCATAGATGCTAGGAACAGAATATGTTTAAGTCGCTGTCTACGGTATGCCGATACGTTTGTCTCTGGTTGGTGATGGTGCTGTTTTATACCTCCTGGTTGTTTATAAGTAGTGGTTTCTCTGGTATACAGATGTCACGACCTGTGTGGTATCGCCAGACAGTGATTAGTTTTAACAGGAGTACTCGGGTTATCAAAGTGTACCTAGCTTATCCTCAAATATCACAAACAACTTTCTAAAAGCTTATCCTCAGCTATCATAAACAATCCTCGAATATAACAAAAAGTGTATCTAAGCTTTAGCACAGAACCCTGTTCAGATACACTGTATCACAGATCTAGCACAGA
>NW_018479356.1:0-5731 GCF_002113885.1 Mizuhopecten yessoensis | reverse complement strand
GGACGCTGTGCTCCTCTCGGACACTTATTTTCCAACCAGTAATTGTTTTCGGACGATATATGTCCTGTCTAACAAGTGAACAATACTTTATGACTTCGTGATATTTTGAGGTATTACAAAGACAATGCCTTTTAATATTGGCGTTTCATACACTATGACTTCCCAACGCAATGAACAAAATGCATTACATTGTCTCTACGCATGTTCCCATAGTCCGTATCAAATCTTTTTGACTTCAGGCTTAGGAGTAATATTATATAGGACAGATCTTAATCGGAATACTGCTGATATTTGAAATAAGAATTCTACGACATTTTTTTGCGATTCTTAAAAGCAGACGACAAAGGGGGGAGTACCCTGCATGTCCCCACTGTCCAGCGAAGTTGTGTATCTCTTCTTACCCAGTGACCGAAGCAAAACTCTCGATAATCATAATAGCAACAAAAAATGGTTTTTATTTCTATTGTCTGTTTCTGGCCTGGTTTTAAAGACACCACAGGGCCGTGTTATTGAAACATTGCTTTTTACCAGATGGATTTAGACAATGATAATAGGATTTTCTTTTAGTTCACTATCATATGTTTTTTTTATATCTATTCCTGGATAGTGTTTTTCTCACATGGTTAAGGAAAGTTGTTTATATTTGGTAATTGTTGCATACTAATATTGGTTTCTTCAAATAGTACTAATAAAACACATAAAAAAATACACAATAATTTTAATAATATTATATTTTGTAATCATTTAATTAAAATAATGATCAATTTCGACAGTTTTTTACTGTCTAACTGTTGATATTTGAAATATGACAATTCCTCAGCATTTGATTTGAGGTTATTTGAAGCAGACGACACGGAGGTGAGTACCCTGCATGTCCTCACTGTCCAGCGAAGTATGCGTATCTCTTCCTAAACTATGACTAACACAAATCATTCAAGAATCATAATAACTGTAGAAAAAATGAATTTTATATGATATTTTGTTTTTATAGTCCCGGATTTGAGAATACAACATGACACGGTTACCTAAACATTGGTTTTTACAAGGTTAATTTCTTCATTCATAACTTTGCTTTTGATTGATAATAAAAATAAAACAACGAACTTCCGCTTTAATTATTTCAGTAATTAAATGATAAATGGAAGAATTTTTTTTTCATGGCTAAGGAGAGATATACATATTTCGTAATTGTTGTATGCTAATCTTAATTTGCGTTTTGATAACATTTTGAGATACGTTAATTATAATTGTGTAAAAAGATACAATAACATGTAAATACTCAAGTTACTCTGTATCATTATGTAGTTGATCTTTTCACTTAATAGTATTTATGTCCTCTTTGGCACTCTAGGTATGGAGAACTGTAATCACAATCTCAGTAGGTATAGTGTGACCTCTGTAATTGTGACGTAGCGATAGCAATTAATGTGTGAAATAACAAAAATATACTCATTTTAAATGATGAAATCCCGGATAAAAGAGCTTGAAAATCACGTTTGAAGATTATTGGACGAAGGATTAATGATATTTGATATTAAAAAAGGGAATCAGAAATGGGATTCGAACACACGCCCACATACATGTTCGTGGACCTGAGAACATGTCTCACATCTTTATAGTGAGAAGGTAGCACAGCAACGGGACTGGGTTATTAAACCGATCAGCCATCCCGACAGTTTTACATCTTTATAGTGAGAAGGTGGCACAGCAATGAGACTGGGTTATTAAACCGATCAGCCATCCCGACAGTTTTACATCTTTATAGTGAGAAGGGGGCACAGCAATGGGACTGGGGTATTAGACCGATCAGCCATCCCCGACAGTTTTACATCTTTATAGTGAGAAGGTGGCACAGCAATGAGACTGGGGTATTAGACCGATAAGCCATCCCGAAAGTTTTACATCTTTATAGTGAGAAGGTGGCACAGCAATGAGACTGGAGTATTAGACCGATCAGCCATCCCAACAGTTTTACATCTTTATAGTGAGAAGGTGGCACAGCAATGAGACTGGGGTATTAGATCGATCAGCCATCCCGACAGTTTACATCTTTATAGTGAGAAGGTGGCACGGCAATGAGACTGGGGTATTAAACCGATCAGCCATCCCCGACAGTTTCATATGTTGGCAACCAACAAGAGTGGTCTGGTGGCGCAGTGGTTAACGTACTCGCCTATCAAGAAGGTGGCCGGGGTTCGATTCCCCGATCGGACTTGAAATGGTATGAAGTCAACTGCCCGAGCACGTTGGTATTCTCTGGGTACTCCCGTTTCCTCCCATTTGAAGATCCCCGCACGCTAACATTCGGGCTAACAAGAGTAATTAATATACGTTGTAATAAGTAGGGCTTTTGTTAGCCAACAATTTCTAGTTTATTTCATAATTGTTGTAAAAGAAATGTAGTTTATATTTCATGTAGGCATGCAGAAGTCACGTGTATATGACGTCTGCTACACTAGTGCTCGTCTTCATTACATGTTAATGTGCTCAATAGTATTAATTACGACTCAAGCAATGTAGCCTTATTTGGAATGCTGCGATGATTTAACTTGCTGGTGTTTTGCTGTTCCCAATGAACGTCTTTGCATTTGAAAGTGATGCTGCCTCGTGTTTAAAGTAACTGTTTCGGGTTTTTGTGATGTTTCGTTTTGCTCGAAATCATTTGTTTCGTTACCACGGGAGGACATTGTTTTCGAAAGGCTGTTTATATTTTGTGTCTGTTCATTGCTTTCGGATGATATACCGTCCTAAGTAATGACTTCGTGATGTGTTGTGTATTTGGAAGCTATCGTTTTCAGAGTTCAAACCCGAATAACGCAACAAAAAACCAAAACAAATCTTTCAATGGAATATTGATTGATTGATTGATTGAATGAATGAATGAATGAAAGAATGAAAGAATGAATGAATGAATGACTGAATGGATGGATGGATGGATGGATGGATGATTGAATGAATGAATGAATGAATAGAAATGGAAATGACAGCAAAAACTACTGCCGTGTATAGGAATTTAAATTGATAACCTCTCGACAGACAATTATACAAAAAATATTTTTTGTAAGTATTGGAATTAATAATTTTCTGAAATTACCTCATTTTGAATATATGAGTATGGTAATTATAAGGTTTTTTTAGCATGAGTGGAATGAGAAATTATACTTATATGTGTTTTATTGATCCCCCTTGATACGGTGGATAATTGTTAAATTTTAAGATGTAAAAAATATATATATAAAAAGTATTAGTGTCAGAAGTGGGATTCGAACCCACGCCCACATACGTGGACCAGAACACTCGTCTCACATTTTACAGTGAGAAGGTTTATACACCTTGAGTCTGGCGCCTTAGACCGCTCGGCCATCCTGACATGTATATCACTGGTTGTAGCCACCAACCAGACATGTGGAAAGCGGAGGGCACGTGTACATCACATGTACACAGATACACGTGTTCATGCGCCAACGAGTATTGTTTACGACTCTTACGAGTATCATATCAAGTCATGGTGACTAGATAACTTTGCCTAGCATGACCAAGGAAGAAGAACTAAGAACCCCCCGGCGCTGACCGAACAAATCAAACTGTTCATGTATTTTCTCATAGGTTCAACGAAGTTACAAACGGACTTTTGTTCAAACAAAATATCATTTAATTTTCTCGCAATATATAGTGCTTTTAGACTTCATGGTGATTTGTTCCATGAAAAGACATGGTTTTGGACATGAGAATGGTTTGTTCCCCTGCAAAGACACTGACGTTACAATGTTCCGTTCCAAGGTAGGACACCGCTTGCAGACGCTGTGACCGTTTTGTTTCTTCCGTTGGACGCTGTGCTCCTCCCCTACACTAATTTCCCAGCCAGTAATTGCTTTCGAGCGATATATGTCCTGTCTAACAAGTGAAAAATACTTCATGACTTCGTGATATTTTGAGTTATTACAAAGACAATGCGTTTGAACATTGGCGTTTCATACACTATGACTTCCCAACGCAATGAACAAAATGCATTACATTGTCTCTATGCGTGTTCCCATAGTCCGTATCCAATCTTTTTGACTTCAGGCTTTGGAGTAATATTATATAGGACAGATCTTAATCGCGGAATACTGCTGATATTTGAAGTAAGAACATTCTACGACATTTGTTTTGAGATTATTTGAAGCAGACGACACAGGGGTGAGTACCCTGCATGTCCCCACTGTCCAGCGAAGTATGTGTATCTCTTCTTAACAGTGACCGAAGCAAAACTCTCGAGAATCATAATAGCAACAAAAAATGGTTTTTATTTCTATCGTCTGTTTCTGGCCTGGTTTTAAAGACACCACAGGGCCGTGTTTTTGAAACATTGGTTTCTACCAGATGGATTTTGATAATGATAATATGATTTGCTTTTAGTTCACTATCATATTTTTTTTTATCTATTCCCGGATATTTTTTTTCTCACGTGGTTAAGGAAAGTTGTTCATATTTCGTAATTGTTGTATACTAATATTGGTTTCTTTTAATTTTGGAGTACTCATAAAAATAAATAAAAAAATACACAATAATCATAATAATATTGTATTTTGTAATCATTTAGTTAAAATAATGATCAATTTCGACAGTTTTTTTTACTGTCTAGCTGTTGATATTTGAAATATGACAATTCCTCAGCATTTGATTTGAGGTTATTTGAAGCAGACGACACGGAGGTGAGTACCCTGCATGTCCCCACTGTCCAGAGAAGTATGCGTATCTCTTCCTAAACTATGACTTAGACAAATCATTCAAGAATCATAACGACTGTAGAAAAAATGAATTTTATTTTATATTTTGTTTTTATAGTCCCGAATTTGAGAATACAACATGACACGGTTACCTAAACATTGTTTTTTTACAAGGTGAATTTCTTCATTCATAACTTTGCTTTTGATTGATAATAAAAATAAAACAACGAACTTTCGTTTTAGTTATTTCATTAATTAAATGATAAATGGATGATTTGTTTTGTTTTCTTTCATGGTAAAGGAAAGAAATACATATTTTGTAATTGTTGTATGCTAATCTTAATTTACGTTTTGATAACATTTTGAGACACGTTAATGATAAATGTGTAAAAAGATACAATAACGTGTACATACTCAAGTTACTTTGTATCATTATGTAGTTTATCTTTTCACTTAATAGTATGTATGTCCTCTTTGGCATTCTAGTTAATCTGTAATCACAATCTACGAACTTTCATTTTAGTTATTTCATTAATTAAATGATAAATGGATGATTTGTTTTGTTTTCTTTCATGGTCAAGGAAAGATATACATATTTCGTAATTGTTGTATGCTAATCTTAATTTGCGTTTTGATATTATTTTGAGACACGTTAATGATAAATGTGTAAAAAGATACAATAACGTGTACATACTCAAGTTACTTTGTATCATTATGTAGTTTATCTTTTCACTTAATAGTATGTATGTCCTCTTTGGCACTCTAGGTAATCTGTAATCACAATCTCAGTGGGTATAGGGGGACCTCTGTAATTGTGACGTAGCGATAGCAATTAATGTGTGAAATAACAAAAATATACTCATTTTGAATAATTCAATCCCGGATAAGAGAGCATGAAAATCACGTTTGAAGATTATTAGACGAAGGATTAATGATATTTGATATTAAAAAAGGGAATCAGAAATGGGGTTCGAACACACGCCCACATACATATACGTGGACCTGAAAACATGTCTCACATC
>NW_018479355.1:0-5731 GCF_002113885.1 Mizuhopecten yessoensis | reverse complement strand
TAATGTGACAGACGTGTGTGATGTTTGATCTTATATATCGTGTCAAACGTGTGTGATGTGTGACAAGATATAATGTGTCAGACGGGTGTGATGTGTTAGCTGATATATTGTTTCAGACGTGTGTAATGTGGACCTGATATAATGTGTCAGACGTGTGTGATGTGAGACCTGAAATAATTTGACAGACGTGTGTGATGTGTGACCTGATGTAATGTGTCAGACGTGTGTGATGATTGACTTGATATATTGTGTCAGACGTGTGTGGTGTTTGACATGATATATTGTGTCAGACGTGTGTAATGTGTGTTTATCTTATATATCGTGTCAAACGTGTGTGATGTGTGGTGTGTGATGTTTGATCTTATATATCGTGTCAGACGTGTGTTATGTGGGATCTGTTGTAATGTGTCAGACGTGTGTGATGCAAGACCTGATATCTTGTGACAAGAGTGTGTAATGTGAAACCTGATATAATGTGTCAGACGTGTGTGATGTAAGACCTGATATAATGTGTCAGACGTGTGTGATGTGAGACCTGAAATAATTTGACAGACGTGTGTGATGTGTGACCTGATGTAATGTGTCAGACGTGTGTGATGATTGACTTGATATATTGTGTCAGACGTGTGTGGTGTGTGACATGATATATTGTGTCAGACGTGTGTAATGTGAAACCTGATATAATGTGTTAGTCGTGTGTAATGTGTAACCTGATATATTGTGACAGACGTGTGTAATGTGGGACCTGATATAAAGTGTGAGACGTGTGTGATATGGGACCTGATATATTGTGTCAGTCGTGTGTAATGTGGGACCTGATATATTGAGTCAGTCGTGTGTAATGTGTAACCTGATATATTGTGTCAGACGTGTGTAATGTGAAACCTGATATAATGTGTTAGTCGTGTGTAATGTGTAACCTGATATATTGTGACAGACGTGTGTAATGTGGGACCTGATATAATGTGACAGACGTGTGTAATGTGAGACCTGATATAATGTGTCAGACCTGTGTAATGTGAGAGTTGATATCAGTGTGATGTGTGACTTGATATATTGTGTCAGACGTGTGTAATGTGGGACCTGATATAAAGTGTGAGACGTGTGTGATATGGGACCTGATATATTGTGTCAGTCGTGTGTAATGTGGGACCTGATATATTGAGTCAGTCGTGTGTAATGTGTAACCTGATATATTGTGTCAGACGTGTGTGATGTGTGACCTGATATAATGTGGCAGACCTGTGTAATGCGAGACCTGATATAATGGGACAGACGTGTGTGATGTTTGATCTTATATATCGTGTCAGACGTGTGTTATGTGGGATCTGTTGTAATGTGTCAGACGTGTGTGATGTGTGACTTGATATATTGTGTCAGACGTGTGTGGTGTTTGACATGATATATTGTGTCAGACGTGTGTAATGTGAAACCTGATATAATGTGTTAGTCGTGTGTAATGTGTAACCTGATATATCGTGTCAGACGTGTGTGATGTGTGACCTTATATATTATGTCAGTCGTGTGTAATGTGTAACCTGATATATTGTGTCAGACGTGTGTGATGTGAGACCTGAAATAATTTGACAGTGTCAGACGTGTGTGATGCAAGACCTGATATCTTGTGACAAGAGTGTGTAATGTGAAACCTGATATAATGTGTTAGTCGTGTGTAATGTGTAACCTGATATATTGTGTCAGACGTGTGTGATGTGAGACCTGAAATAATTTGACAGTGTCAGACGTGTGTGATGCAAGACCTGATATCTTGTGACAAGAGTGTGTAATGTGAAACCTGATATAATGTGTCAGACGTGTGTGATGTGAGACCTGAAATAATTTGACAGACGTGTGTGATGTGTGACCTGATGTAATGTGTCAGACGTGTGTGATGATTGACTTGATATATTGTGTCAGACGTGTGTAATGTGAAACCTGATATAATGTGTCAGACGTGTGTGATGTGAGACCTGAAATAATTTGACAGTGTCAGACGTGTGTGATGCAAGACCTGATATATTGTGACAAGAGGGTGTAATGTGAAACCTGATATAATGTGTCAGTAATGTGAGACCTGATATAATGTGTCAGACCTGTGTAATGTGAGACCTGATATAATGTGGCAGACCTGTGTAATGTGAGACCTGATATAATGTGGCAGACCTGTGTAATGCGAGACCTGATATAATGTGACGGACGTGTGTGATGTTTGATCTTATATATCGTGTCAGACGTGTGTTATGTGGGATCTGTTGTAATGTGTCAGACGTGTGTGATGTGTGACTTGATATATTGTGTCAGACGTGTGTGGTGTGTGACATGATATATTGTGTCAGACGTGTGTAATGTGGGACCTGATATTTGTCAGACGTGTGTGATGTGAGACCTGATATAATGTGACAGACGTGTGTGATGTTTGATCTTATATATCGTGTCAGACGTGTGTTATGTGGGATCTGTTGTAATGTGTCAGACGTGTGTGATGCAAGACCTGATATATTGTGACAAGAGTGTGTAATGTGAAACCTGATATAATGTGTCAGACGTGTGTGATCTGTGACCTAATATATTATGTCAGACGTGTGTAATGTGAGACTTGATATAATGTGTCAGACGTGTGCAATGTGAGACCTGATATATTGTGTCAAACGTGTGTAATGTGTGACCTGATATAATGTGTCAGTCGTGTGTAATGTGTAACCTGATATTTTGTGTCAGACGTGTGTAATGTGGGACCTGATATATTGTGTCAGACGTGTGTAATGTGAGACCTGATATATTGTGTCAGACGTGTGTAATGTGAAACCTGATATAATGTGTTAGTCGTGTGTAATGTGTAACCTGATATATCGTGTCAGACGTGTGTGATGTGTGACCTTATATATTATGTCAGTCGTGTGTAATGTGTAACCTGATATATTGTGACAGACGTGTGTAATGTGGGACCTGATATAAAGTGTGAGACGTGTGTGATATGGGACCTGATATATTGTGTCAGTCGTGTGTAATGTGGGACCTGATATATTGTGTCAGTCGTGTGTAATGTGTAACCTGATATATTGTGTC
Organism: Mizuhopecten yessoensis; assembly: GCF_002113885.1. Lineage (NCBI taxonomy): Eukaryota > Metazoa > Mollusca > Bivalvia > Pectinida > Pectinidae > Mizuhopecten > Mizuhopecten yessoensis. The sequence goes on along the minus strand of NW_018479355.1, from coordinate 2,665 downwards.
AGACGTGTGTGATGTGAGACCTGATATAATGTGACAGACGTGTGTAATGTGAGACCTGATATATTGTGTCAGACGTTTGTGATGTGTGACCTGATATAATGTGTCAGACGTAAGTGATGTTTGACCTGATATAATGTGTCAGTCGTGTGTGATGTTACACCTGATATACTGTGTCAGACGTGTGTGATGTGTGATCTGATATAATGTGTCAGACGTGTGTGATGTGTGACCTTATATATTATGTCAGAAGAGTGTGATGTGAGACCTGAAATAATATGTCAGACGTGTGGGAGGTGTGACCTGATAAAATATTTCAGACGTGTGTAATGTGAGACCTGATAAATTCTGACAGACGTGTTTAATGTGTGACCTGATATATTGTAACAGACGTGTGTAATGTTGGACCTGATATAATGTTTCAAACGTGTGTAATGTGAGACCTGATATAATGTGTCAGACGTGCGTGATGTGAGACTTGATATAATTTGACAGATGTTTGTGATGTGTGACCTGATGTAATGTGTCAGACGTGTGTGATGATTGACCTGATATAATGTGACAGACGTGATTAATGTGGGACCTGATATAATATGTCAGACGTGTGTAATGTGAGACCTGATATAATGTGTCAGACGTGTGTGATGTGAGACCTGATATAATTTGACAGACGTGTGTGATGTGTGACCTGATGTAATGTGTCAGACGTGTGTGATGATTGACTTGATATATTGTGTCAGACGTGTGTAATGTGGGACCTGATATAATGTGACAGACGTGTGTAATGTGAGACCTGATATAATTTGACAGAGGTGTGTGATGTGTGACCTGATATAATGTGGCAGACGTGTGTAATGTGAGACCTGATATAATGTGTACGACGTGTGTGATATTAGACCTGATATAATTTGACAGACGTGTGTAATGTGAGACCTGATATAATGTGTCAGACCTGTGTGATGTGAGACCTGATATAATGTGTCAGACGTGTGTGATGTGAGACCTGATATAATTTGACAGACGTGTGTGATGTGTGACCTGATGTAATGTGTCAGACGTGTGTGATGATTGACTTGATATATTGTGTCAGACGTGTGTAATGTGGGACCTGATATAATGTGACAGACGTGTGTAATGTGAGACCTGATATAATTTGACAGAGGTGTGTGATGTGTGACCTGATATAATGTGGCAGACGTGTGTAATGTGAGACCTGATATAATGTGTACGACGTGTGTGATATTAGACCTGATATAATTTGACAGACGTGTGTAATGTGAGACCTGATATAATGTGTCAGACCTGTGTGATGTGAGACCTGATATAATGTGTCAGACGTGTGTGATGTGAGACCTGATATAATTTGACAGACGTGTGTGATGTGTGACCTGATGTAATGTGTCAGACGTGTGTGATGATTGACTTGATATATTGTGTCAGACGTGTGTAATGTGGGACCTGATATATTGTGTCAGACATGTGTGATGTGTGACCTGATATAATGTGTCAGACGTGTGTAATGTGGGACCTGATAAAATGGTACAGACGTGTGTAATGTGAGACCTGATATAATGTGTACGACGTGTGTGATATTAGACCTGATATGATTTGTCAGACGTGTGTAATGTGTGACCTGATATAATGTGTCAGACCTGTGTAATGTGAGACCTGATATAATGTGTCAGACCTGTGTAATGTGAGACCTGATATAATGTGTCAGTCGTGTGTGATGTGTAACATGATATAATATGTAAGACGGGTGTTATGTGAGACCTGATATAATGTGACAGACGTGTGTGATGTTTGATCTTATATATCGTGTCAGACGTGTGTTATGTGGAACCTGTTGTAATGTGTCAGACGTGTGTGATGTGTGACTTGATATATTGTGTCAGACGTGTGTGGTGTGACCTGATATAATGTGTCATACGTGTGTTATGTGAGACCTGATATAATGCGACAGACGTGTGTGATGTGTGACGTTATATATTGTTTCAGACGATAGTGATGTGTGACCTTATATGTTATGTAAGACGTGTGTAATATGAGACCTGATATAATCTGTCAAACGTATGTGATGTGAGACCTGATATATTGTGTCAGACGTGCGTGATGTGAGACCTGATATATTGTGTCAGACCTGTGTAATGTGGACCTGATATAATGTGTCAGACGTGTGTGATGTGTGACTTGATATATTGTGTCAGACGTGTGTGGTGTGTGACATGATATATTGTGTCAGACGTGTATTATTGGTGACCTGATATATTCTGACAGACGTGTGTGTTGTGTGACCTGATATAATGTGTCAGACGTGTGTGATGTAAGACCTGATATAATGTGTCAGACGTGTGTAATGTGAGACCTGATATAATGTGTCAGACCTGTGTAATGTGAGAGTTGATATCATGTGTCAGACGTGTGTAATGTGAGACCTGATATAATGTGTCAGACCTGTGTAATGGGAGACCTGATATAATGTGTCAGACGTGTGTAATGTGAGACCTGATATATTGTGTCAAACGTGTGTAATGTGAGACCTGATATAATGTGGAAGACATGTTTAATGTGAGACCTGAGATAATGTGTCAGACGTGTGTAATTTGAGACCTGATATAGTCCTTCAGACGTGTGTAATGTGAGACCTGATATAATCTGTCAAACGTAT
>NW_018479354.1:5366-5718 GCF_002113885.1 Mizuhopecten yessoensis | reverse complement strand
CAAGGGTATCATCTAACCCTCTATGGTATTATCAACACATCAAGGTTATTATCGAACCCTTTATGTTAGTATTATCTACACATCAAGGGTATTATCGACCCTTCTATGGTACTATCAACACATCAAAGGTATTATCAACACATCAACGGTATCATCGACCCATCTATGGTATTATCAACACCGCAAGGGTATTTTCGACCCCTCTATGGTATTATCAACACATCAACGGTAGCATCGATCCCTCTATGGTATTATCAACACATCAAGGGTATTATCGACCCCTCTAAGGTACTATCAACACATTAAGGGTATTATCGACCCCTCTATGGTATTATCAACACATCAAGGGTAT
>NW_018479354.1:0-652 GCF_002113885.1 Mizuhopecten yessoensis | reverse complement strand
ATCAACACATCAAGGGTATTATCGACCCCTCTATGGTATTATCAACACATCAAGGGTATTATCGAACCCTCTATGTTATTATCAATACGTCAAGGGTATTATCGGCACCTCTATGGTATTATCAACACATCAAGGGTATAATCGAACCCTCTATGGTATTATCATCACATCAAGGGTATTATTGAACCCTCTATGTTATTATCAATACGTCAAGGGTATTGTCGGCACCTCTATGGTATTATCAACACATCAAGGGTATTATCGACCCCTCTATGTTATTATCAATACGTCAAGGGTATTATCGGCCCCTCTATGGTATTATCAACACATCAAGGGTATTATCGACCCCTCTATGTTATTATCAATACGTCAAGGGTATTATCGGCCCCTCTATGGTATTATCAACACATCAAGGGTATTATCGACCCCTCTATGGTATTATCAACAACTGAAGGGTATCATCGACCCCTTTAAGGTATTATCAACACATCAAGGGTATCATCAACCCCTCTATGGTATTATCAACACATCAAGGGTATCATCGACCGTTCTATGGTATATCAACATGTCAAGGGTATTATCAACCCCTCTATGGTACTATCAACATATCAAGGGTATTATCGACCTCTCTATGGTAGTATTATCAACACAT
>NW_018479353.1:3142-5717 GCF_002113885.1 Mizuhopecten yessoensis | reverse complement strand
TTTAAGGACGTGCCATTGACAGCTATGGTCATTTAAGGACTTGCCTCAAAGTGTGTAATGTGTGCGTGCTTATGTTTATGTATGCTAGAGACAGAGTATGTTGGTGTATTTGCCTCCTTGTGATAGCCTGTACCCCATTGAGTACTTACGCACCGTTACACATGTACCTGATTCTAGTACCCTGTACCATGTACACCGTACCTCGTACCCTGTACTCCGTACCCTGTACCCCGTACCCCGTACCCTGTACCGCGTATCCCGTTCCCTGTACTTTCACAGCACAATACATTCAATACGATGTGTATCTCGATATACATATCTGTTTTAAAAGTAAGTATCAAAATACATGTGTTCAGATATTTTACAGAGATGTAACAACTTTACGATGTCAATTGTAATTACAGTTCAAATATATGTTTGTTCGAGCTGTTATTATTTCTGGTGTATAACAAAAGAATAAGTGAACTCACAAATGGACTTTATCTAAGAATTGATTGATAATACCCGAATTGTGAGGGTGTTTCCATATGTAGACAAACACAACGGTTTGTTACAATACACAACAAAGTCTTGAACGATTCAATGAATTGTTTCAGTCTACGCTTTACCCGGTACCCTGTACCCCGTATCCCGTTCCCTGTGTCCTGTAATTATAAATTACACGAAACAATACAAATCACAGCACAATGGCTATGGTACGATATAATCTTGATACACATATCTGCATTAAGAAGTCTGTTTCATAATGACTATATGGAGGATTTTGTAAAGTTTAGTTACAGCTTTAATAAGTAAATACTGTAAGTTTTAGAATGTTTTGTGCATTACTGCACATAGGATACAATCTTAATTGAAAAATGAAAAAGAGTAAGTTAGCTTAAGTGGAATAGAATTAGAAATTGATAGATGATAGAAGTCAGCCCTGTGAGTATATCACGATACAGTCCAACAAAATAATTTGATCCAATCATAATAGAAAGCACGAGAAAACTATGATAGATAAACACCAACACAACGCAAACATACCATTTACCTCTAGCTCGCCAGGTGGACGTTTAACTAATAGCCATACACAAATATGACAAACATACAGATTAAACAAGATGAACATTCATTGTATAGCCATTAGCTCGTCATCCTCGATATCCTGGAATATGTCATAGCAAAATTGAAGGCACGAAGATAGCTGTTCGATTAGTGTCTGGTAGCTCAAACCTGGCAAATCGCTAGGCTGAGCCCTGCCCTTTAAAGATTACAAAGGAGGGACCCCCGACTTCAAAGCCTGTCAATTATTACCGTTACGTGACCGCGATATTCTTTTGATGTACACCAAAGGATCGAACTAGTATTCTTGTCTCATCAACAAGGTGGCGCACACTGAGCCTTCAATTTTGCTACGACATATTCCAGGAGTACAAAGAGCGAAAGTGAGCGTAACCCCTGGATATCGAGGATGTTAGCTCTTATGCAAGCATAAACCAATGATTGCAGACCCTCTGAACCTTTTGCGTGAAAAAACTGAAGTTCCCCATCACAGAGATCACTCCGCTCGCTCAGAAAAACCCCGGTGATAATCCCTGCGTTTGGTGGCGGGAAAAACAATTGCTTCTCTGCAGGATAGGTGGTACATTTAAGACATGCACGATATCATTTTCTTCATTATTATCTCGAACACTCAACATTACTTTTCGAGCACTCGACATTACTTCTCGAGCGCTCGACTTATTATTTCGGGCGCTTTACTTAGACTTTACGTATGAATCGCTTCATAATAGTATTGTATTGAAATCGTAATACAATGTAGCTGAGCAGATGTACGGAAACGTAAATGGACCCCTCCTTGTTTTGATAGATGGTCAATATAATTTTTGACACAAAGGGAAAGGGACTGGTCGTAATTGTACCGAATGTCTGTTAGTTCTATCATTTGAAACCTGGTGGTTTGTGGGACTTAATATTATTTCTTTTTTTATTCTCAAATAATTATGATTGATTTACCATATGTTCCCTCCTCGTTGCATCTCAGTCTTAAATATTTTGTAGAATATTTGATGAATCTATTTGTTTATGATAAAAATGTTTTCATGAGAGGAAATTGCTAAATTGTAAAAACTATTGTAAAACTCATTTCTATTCTGACATGCATTAACATTTATTTAAATTTTGAAAAAACCCATTGGCACAATGCCCCTTAGAAAGGAACTCATGTTTAGATAAAAAAAAAATCAATGCCAAATATTAAAAAAAGGTCCAGAAAGGATGAATACTAACCATCAGTGACTAAAATGATCAAAAAGTGCTTAATACGTACTGATATATAACGTAAAGGTGGAATTTTGGATATGATTTTGATATAATGACCCATCTCCCCGACTTTCAATAGTCTTAGTAATTTTGTACGGGTGGCAGACCTGCCCCTACCTGAAAGAATCTATTTAAGTTGATCGGGATTGTGTTTTTAATTTCCATAATTAATCCTCTTGAATAATAAATCTTATCCGGTTGTATATTGTGGTAAGTTTTTCAACCGAATGAAATAAAGGTTATATCTCATTAGATTTTGGTGGGCATTGGT
>NW_018479353.1:0-1568 GCF_002113885.1 Mizuhopecten yessoensis | reverse complement strand
AAAAAAAAGGTCTTGAAGCACCGACAAAGAGAAAGATGCAACGGACATCAGTTACAGAATTTTATGGTTATTTTTCATCCTTCCGGAAATAACCAATGAAGGCCGATGGATTGTGACGTGCTTGTGACGTCATAGTATGATAATCTCTGAACGAAGTTTCATGCCTATTAGTACAGTATCACATTTTATGTGATAGACTTTTTTTCACTCAGAATGTATATTATTTTTTTATCTAAATAAACAAGTAATAAAACATGAAGATTGTTTTCACTATATGAAGATATTCATGCATGGGTTGATACATTTCCTGTTTCCCCACTGGACTTCTACTTCCGGACGACAAAAATTAAAGGCAAGGTGTAGTAAGGGGAAGCAACTCTGTTTACGCACGCATGTGTTACCATTAAAGAGCTTCGCAAGGGCGCCTTCAGCGCCCGAGAGCAACACTCTTATTATGACGTCATAATTGTTACGTTGGAAACCACTGACCCTCCCTAGGTGATGGCTGTTCTATTCATTGAACAAGCATACACGATACATGCATTATTTGAGCTAAATGCTAAATAATCAGAAGTGTAATTGAATTTTCTATGAGATGAACAGATTCTTAAAATGGTAAATATAAGTATTGAACCGCTTTTAGTTGGCATTCAAAGGCAGTATGAATAAGTCGAGCGCACGAGATAATTAATGTAGAAAATAATATTGTGCGTGTCCAAAATGTACAACCGTACTACGGGATATCCATCCTGATATCTCTAAAAACAATCAATGAGTATAATATTCTTTGTGATCGAAACTCAATGCAGCCTTCACAAATGCATGTATACATACATGTATGTGACATTACATGTATTTTACAACGATTGCGTGACTTCAATGCAATTAAAAAGATCAAGACACTAAAATTCGCACTGGCATTGGGAGTTTCGATTTCATTTGATGAGATTGTAAAATAATACAATCATTGGTTATCGGTAAAGCTAAATCGTGGACGTATCCAGCGCATTGAAACCGACATAACAGGAAAGTAACTCATTTTTGCAGATACCTCATTACCCAAAATCACTTTGAAAATATGTCAGTGTTTGGTCTGGACACAAACTTGTATAGCTTAATGTATATGACACCAGTAAAATACTATATAACAAAGGAATTACTCATCATTTATTACTCAGATCATAAAGCTTCCCAGTTTAAACCTGTAGGTAGATATGTTAGAAGTGAAATAGCGTGAACAGAGACACATTCACAGCGAACTTGTTATGAACTTTTAAATACTATAATGATTATATTTCGGTTGCATATATATAATGATTACGAATGACATTGACTTTTACTAACTGAAAAGGGAACAATTTCAAACTCAGATTTTAAAGTGCATACTATACGCTAAAATTAAAAGTACACTTTTAAATTTTGTTATTCAGTAACTTTTAAACCAGGTGACACTCTCCATACAATCTCTATCTTCTGTATACAAGCATCATGTCTCAAATGCTCTAATATATAGCGGTTCATAATAAGACCATTCCTTACACGTGTCACACAGCTCATACACCATAAAT
>NW_018479352.1:4494-5717 GCF_002113885.1 Mizuhopecten yessoensis | reverse complement strand
TACCATTATCACCTGAGGCGACAGTGACCAGTCACTACAGAGGAAAGGTGACCTTAGGAACTATCACCTCTCACGAACATCATATTGAATAATAATGACAGACAATAATTTGAGGGTGAAATTGTTACAAATATTATTATTAAAATTAATTGAATTATATTAAATGTTATTTTGTCTCTTATCCAAATATTTGCAAACTTCTGAAACATTGACAAAATGTAATGACTCAGTAAACAGTTGAAAAGAAAATATACTATTATTAAAACTTTAAGCAGTGAAAAATGACGCCTAATATCACATTCAGGTACCTGATCCACTGAAATACAGTAACTCTGTGTGTATATTGGGTTCGGTTTTACAGATTTTAATGTCCTATCAACAGGTAAGGTGAATTAAGGCAATAAAACAAATTTCAGTATGTGACACTCCTCCACACAAAGAGGTACTCGCATACAAAATTTGGTAATGGAAGATGACAGAATATGTGAAAAAATGCCCAAGACAATGTGATGTACGATGAACAAATATGAAATAACATATCCCGCAATAATATTTGTGAAGTTCGTCATACCCGGTAAAATTTTAGATACCTGTACAGATACAGATGTAGATGTTGATCAGCAAACATTGAACCAGTCGTACTTATATAACCGAGCTAGCAAGCACTTTTTAGGAACTTTTGGCTACAAATGCATATTTGAGGAGGTTAGGACTATTCCATTATTAATCAAATGGGGGAGGTGGGGAGGCACCCATATAAATATATTATGGGTGTTGGGGTTAAAACTAAATCTGCCTAACATTTCTTATATTGAACCACTTTTAAGAATTTATGGGCAGCGGTGTCTTGGAAAATACCTCCGCCCTGCCTCCCCTACAGTTGATTTTGGAACAGCTGTTACTGGAACCTTTATTGGCCAACATTTTCTTCACAGACTGACTCCATTCGACTGTAGCATACCTGTACAGAGAAGATGCCTCGTGAGCCTTCATGGGTACCAACTTCTGGAAAATGTCCGCTCCAGACACCTCGGGGTCGTTAGGATTGAACGGAATTCCCTTCACTAATGATGCTCCTGTCAAAACAATAACAATTAAGTTATTTTAAGAATCATACTGAATTTTCATAGTTCCAAAAAATATGTGAGTGACAGCTTAAGTACATATTATTTTCCATATCAGAAGAGTCACACAAACATAAATGAATCATCAAAACATAATAT
>NW_018479352.1:0-682 GCF_002113885.1 Mizuhopecten yessoensis | reverse complement strand
TCCATGGGTACATTACATGACACCCCACCATGTCATATTTAATTGACACCAAGTGGGCAAGTTCTTTAAAATCACTTTAAGAGAGTGATATGGCCCATTTTGTTAAAACTTTAGGTATGACTATTATGTGGATTAGACTTTCACACCTACATGTAGGTGTCACATCCACAGTGGATGACCTTGACCTTGACCTATATACAAAATACATGTATTACTTACCTGCTGATCACAGCAGACATCTTGGAACATGGCAACCGGAACACCTGTTTTGTAATTTGTAGCGATTCCTGGCCTGATTGGCTTCATGGGTCTCGAAGACTATGTGCTGTATACTGAAGCACAGTTTGTTGTGGCAGAGATGACTGACCTCCAAAATCTTGCCGTCACACTCCCTCCTCGGGAAATCCTCCTTTAGCCATCTATAATGTACCATCAGTGACAGTCGGTGCACTCTCTCTGTCGCTCTGTGTCCATTTGTCCATCTAACCACAATGCGCCCATATCCTCCCTGGTCTATGGCCCCCCTCCACGCTCTATATGGGTGTATATTTCCATCATTGTATCCTCCTGCAGCTAATTTTCCCTTTATATTCTGTCAAAACACATCTATGTTTAGATTCACAACCAGAAATATGCAGGTGGGTCCCATCATCTGGTGTCCGGTGTAAAACGTCATATCCTG
>NW_018479351.1:0-5708 GCF_002113885.1 Mizuhopecten yessoensis | reverse complement strand
TTAAGTTTGTTTAAAAACACAGAAAACACAATTTCTACATATAAGAATGTATAGACAGAAAGATAAGTTTATAGATGGTGCTAGAATATAGCAACACGTTTATATGTTTAAACACGAAACCGTATAAATTGTTAAGGCATTCCTCAATTTACACTAACCACGATTGGTATCGCACAACGTCCGTCCATCGTGCGCACAGATGTGCGCAAGCAATGGTCGTCCAGCTTTTTATCGTTCGCCCGTCGTGCACACACCGTTCACACACCGTGCACACATCGTGCACACCGCACATCGTGTAACATTGTGCGATCCCACAACTGTACATTCACTCTGGTATCAATGTTTCTTAATCCGTCAGTCCTTTTACATAAATGTGCATTCCCTCTGGTGTCAACGTTTCTTAATCCGTCAGTCCTTTCATATCAATTTACATTCACTCCTGTGTCAATGTTTCTTCTTCCGTCAGTCCTTTCACATAAATTTACATTCACTCCTCTGTCAATGTTTCGTCTTCCGTGCATTCCCTCTGGTGTCAACGTTTCTTAATCCGTCAGTCCTTTCATATCAATTTACATTCACTCCTGTGTCCATGTTTCTTCTTCCGTCAGTCCTTTCCCATCAATGTACATTCACTCTGGTATCAATGTTTCTTCTTCCGTCAGTCCTTTTACATCAATGTTCATTCACTCCTGTGTCAATGTGTCTTCTTCCGTCGATCCTTTCACATCAATGCCCATTCACTCCTGTGTCAATGTTTGTTCTTCCGTCAGTCCTTTCACATAAATTTACATTCACTCCTCTGTCAATGTTTCTTCTTCCGTCAGTCCTTTTACATCAAAATGTTTCTTCTTCCGTCAGTCCTTTCACATCAATGTACATTCATTCCTGTGTCAATGTTTTTCTTTCGTCAGTCATTTCACATCAATGTACATTCACTCCTGTGTCAATGTTTTTTCTTCCGTCAGTCCTTTCACATAAATTTACATTCCCTCCTCTGTCAATGTTTCTTCTTCCGTCAGTCCTTTTACATCAATGTACATCCACTCCTTTGTCAATGTTTCTTCTTCCGTCAGTCCTTTCACATCAATGTACATTCACTACTGTGTCAATGTTTCTTCTTCCGACAGTCCTTTCACATCAATTTACATTCATTCCTGTGTCAATGTTTTTCTTTCGTCAGTCCTTTCACATCAATGTCCATTCACTCCTGTGTCAATGTTCCTTCTTCCGTCAGTCCTTTCATATCAATGTACATTCACTCCTGTGTTAATGTTTCTTCTTCCGTCAGTCCTTTACATCAATGTACATTCACTCATGTGTCAATGTTTCTTCTTCCTTCAGTCCTTTCACATTAATGTACATTCACTCCTGTGTTAATGTTTCTTCTTCTTCTTCCGTCAGTCCTTTTAATCAATGTACATTCACTCCTGCGTCAATGTTTCTTCTTCCGTCGGTCCTTTCACATCAATGTACATTAACTCCTGTGTCAATGATTCTTCTTCCGTCAGTCCTTTTAATCAATGTACATTCACTCCTGCGTCAATGTTTCTTCTTCCGTCGATCCTTTCACATCAATGCACATTCACTCCTGTGTCAATGTTTCTTTTTCCGTCAGTCCTTTTACATCAATGTACCTTCACTCCTGTGACAATGTTTCTTCTTCCGTCAGTCCATTCACATCAATGTACATTCACTACTGTGTCAATGTTTCTTCTTCCTTCAGTCCTTTCACATCGATGTACATTCACTCATGTGTCAATGTTTCTTCTTCCTTCAGTCCTTTCACATTAATGTACATTCACTCCTGTGTCTATGTTTCTTCTTCCGTCAGTCCTTCCACATCAATGTACATTCACTCTGGTATCAATTTTTGTTCTGCTGTAAGTCCTTTTACATTAATGTGCATTCACGCCTGTGTCAATGTTTCTTCTTCCTTCAGTCCTTTCACATCGATGTACATTCACTCATGTGTCAATGTTTCTTCTTCCGACAGTCCTTTCACATCAATTTACATTCATTCCTGTGTCAATGTTTTTCTTTCGTCAGTCCTTTCACATCAATCTACATTCACTCCTGTGTCAATGATTCTTCTTCCGTCAGTCCTTTCACCTCAATGTACATTCACTCTGGTGTCAATGTTTCTTCTTCCGACAGTCCTTTCACATCAATTTACATTCACTCCTGTGCCAATGATTCTTCTTCCGTCAGTCCTTTTAATCAATGTACATTCACTCCTGTGTCTATGTTTCTTCTTCCGTCAGTCGTTTCACATCAATCTACATTCACTCCTTTGTCAATGTTTCTTCTTCCGTCCTCCTGTGTCAATGTTTCTTCCTCCGTCAGTCCTTTTACATCAAAATGTTTCTTCTTCCGTCAGTTCTTTCACATCAATGTACATTCATTTCACATCAATGTACATTCACTCTGGTATCAATTTTTGTTCTGCTGTAAGTCCTTTTACATTAATGTGCATTCCCATTCACTCCTGTGTCAATGTTTTTTCTTCCGTCAGTCCTTTTAATCAATGTACATTCACTCCTGTGGCAATGTTTCTTCTTCCGTCAGGCCTTTCACATCAATGTTCATTCACTCCTGCGTCAATGTTTCTTCTTCCGTCCTCCTGTGTCAATGTTTCTTCCTCCGTCAGTCCTTTCACATCAGTGTACATTCATTCCTGTGTCAATGTCTTTCTTTCGTCAGTCATTTCACATCAATGTCAATTCTCTCCTGTGTCAATGTTTCTTCCTCCGTCAGTCCTTTCACATCAGTGTACATTCATTCCTGTGTCAATGTTTTTCTTTCGTCAGTCCTTTCACATCAATGTCCATTCACTCCTGTGTCAATGTTTTTTCTTCCGTCAGTCCTTTTACATCAAAATGTTTCTTCTTCCGTCAGTTCTTTCAGATCAATAGACATTCACTCTGGTATCATTTTTTCTTCTTCTGTAAGTCCTTTTACCATCAATGTACATCCACTCCTGTGTCAATGTTTCTTCCGTCAGTCCTTTTACATCAATGTACAGTCACTCCTGAGTCAATGTTTCTTCTTCCGTCGGTCCTTTCACATCAATGTACATCACTCCTGTGTCAATGTTTCTTTTTCCGTCAGTCCTTTCACATCAATTTACATTCATTCCTGTGTCAATGTCTTTCTTTCGTCAGTCATTTCACATCAATGTACATTCCCTCCTGTGTCAATGTTTCTTCCTCCGTCAGTCCTTTCACATCAATGGACATTCACTCCTGTGTCAATGATTCTTCTTCCGTCAGTCCTTTTACATCAATGTACATTCACTCTGGTGTCAATGTTTCTTCTTCCGACAGTCCTTTTACATCAAGGTTCATTCACTCCTGTGTCAATGTTTTTGCTTCCGTCAGTCCTTTCACATCAGTGTACATTCATTCCTGTGTCAATGTTTTTCTTTCGTCAGTCCTTTCACATCAATGTCCATTCACTCCTGTGTCAATGTTTTTGCTTCCGTCAGTCCTTTCACATCAATTTTCATTCACTCCTGTGTCAATGTTTTTGCTTCCGTCAGTCCTTTCACATCAATGTCCATTCACTCCTGTGTCAATGTTTTTTCTTCCGTCAGTCCTTTTAATCAATGTACATTCACTCCTGTGTCTATGTTTCTTCTTCCGTCAGTCATTTCACATCAATGTCAATTCTCTCCTGTGTCAATGTTTCTTCAATGTTTCCTCTTCCGTCAGTTCTTTCACATCAATTTACATTCATTCCTGTGTCAATGTTTTTCTTTCGTCAGTCCTTTCACATCAATTTTCATTCACTCCTGTGTCAATGTTTCTTTTTCCGTCAGTCCTTTTACATCAAAATGTTTCTTCTTCCGTCAGTTCTTTCAGATCAATAGACATTCACTCTGGTATCATTTTTTCTTCTTCTGTAAGTCCTTTTACATTAATGTGCATTCACGCCTGTGTCAATGTTTCTTCTTCCGACAGTCCTTTCACATCAATTTACATTCATTCCTGTGTCAATGTTTTTCTTTCGTCAGTCCTTTCACATCAATTTGCATTCACTCCTGTGTTAATGTTTCTTCTTCCGTCAGTTCTTTCAGATCAATAGACATTCACTCTGGTATCATTTTTTCTTCTTCTGTAAGTCCTTTTACATTAATGTGCATTCACGCCTGTGTCAATGTTTCTTCTTCCTTCAGTCCTTTCACATTAATGTACATTCACTCCTGTGTCTATGTTTCTTCTTCCGTCAGTCATTTCACATCAATGTCAATTCTCTCCTGTGTCAATGTTTCTTCCTCCGTCAGTCCTTTTACATCAAAATGTTTCTTCTTCCGTCAGTCATTTCACATCAATGTACATTCATTTCACATCAATGTACATTCACTACTGTGTCAATGTTTCTTCTTCCGACAGTCCTTTCACATCAATTTACATTCATTCCTGTGTCAATGTTTTTCTTTCGTCAGTCATTTCACATCAATGTACATTCACTACTGTGTCAATGTTTCTTCTTCTGTCAGTCCTTTTACATCAATGTACATTCACTCCTGTGTCAATGTTTCGTCTTCCGTAAGTCCTTTCACATCAATGTACATTCACTCCTGTGTCAATGTTTCTTCTTCCGTCAGTCCTTTTACATCAATGTGCATTCACTCTGTTGTCAATGTTCCATCTCCCGTCAGACCTTTCACATCAATGTACATTCACTCTGGTGTCAATGTTTCTTCTTCCGTCAGTCCTTTTACATCAATGTTCATTCACTCCTGAGTCAATGTTTCTTCTTCCGTCGGTCCTTTTACATCAATGTGCATTCACTCTGGTGTCAATGTTTCATCTTCCGTCAGTCCTTTCACATCAATGTACATTCACTCTGGTATCAATGTTTCTTTTTCTGTAAGTCCTTTTACATTAATGTGCATTCACGCCTGTGTCAATGTTTCTTCTTCCGTCAGTCCTTTCACATCAATATACATTCACTCCTGTGCCAATGATTCTTCCGTCATCAGTCCTTTCACATCAATGTACATTCACTCCTGTGTTAATGTTTCTTCTTCCGTGAGTCCTTTCACATCAATGTACATTACTCTGGAATCAATGTTTCTTCTTCCGTCAGTTCTTTTACATCAATGTATATTCACTCTGGTGTCAATGTTTCTTCTTCCGTCAGTCCTTTCACATCAATATACATTCACTCCTGTGTTAATGTTTCTTCTTCCGTCAGTCCTTTTACATCAATGTACATTCACCCATTTGTCAATGTTTGTTATTCCGTCAGTCCTTTTACATCAATGTACATTCACCCATTTGTCAATGTTTCTTCTTTCGTCAGTCCTTTTACATCAATGTACATTCACGCTGGTGTCAATGTTTCTTCTTCCGTCAGACTTTTCACATCAATGTACATTCACTCCTGTGTTAATGTTTCTTCTTCCGTCAGTCCTTTTACATCAATGTACATTCACCCATTTGTNTGTGTCAATGTTTCTTCTTCCGTCAGTCCTTTTACATCAATGTACATTCACTCTGGTGTCAATGTTTCTTCTTCTGTCAGTCCTTTCACATCAATGTACATTCACTCTGGTATCAATTTTTGTTCTTCTGTAAGTCCTTTTACATTAATGTGCATTCCCTCTGGTGTCAACGTCTCTTCTTCCGTCAGGCCTTTCACATCAATGTACATTCACGCCTGTGTCAATGTTTCTTCTTCCGTCAGTCCTTTTACATCAATGT
>NW_018479350.1:5157-5700 GCF_002113885.1 Mizuhopecten yessoensis | reverse complement strand
TCATAGTCAATCATACCCCGACATCATGGTCAATCATACCCTAGCGTCATAGTCAATCATTTCCCGACATTAAAGTTAATCATTCCCCTACATCATAGTCAATCATTCCCCGACATCATAGTCAATCATACCCCTACATCATAATCAATCATCCCCCGACATCATAGTCAATCATTCCCCGCCATCATAGTCAATCATACCCCTACATCAAAGTCAATCATACCCCGACATCATAGTCAATCATACCCCTACATCATAATCAATCATACCCCGACATCATAGTCAATCCTTTCCCGACATCATAATCAATCATACCCCGACATCATAGTCAATCATTCCCCGACATCATAGTCAATCATACCCCGACATCATAGTCAATCATACCCCGACTTCATAGTCAATCATACCCCTACATCATATTTAATCATTCCCCGACATCATAGTCAACCATATCCCGACATCATAGTCAATCATTTCCCGACATCATAGTCAATCATTCCCCGACATCATAGTCAATCATTCCCCGACATCATAGTCAATCAT
>NW_018479350.1:0-2494 GCF_002113885.1 Mizuhopecten yessoensis | reverse complement strand
CATCATAGTCAATCATACCCCTACATCATAATCAATCATTCCCCGACATCATAGTCAATCATACCCCTACATCATAGTCAATCATTCCCCGACATCATAGTCAATCATACCCCTACATCATAATCAATCATTCCCCGACATCATAGTCAATCATACCCCTACATCATAATCAATCATTCCCCGACATCATAGTCAATCATACCCTGACATCATAGTCAATCATACCCCGACATCATAGTCAAGCATTTCCCGACATCATAGTTAATCATTCCCCTACATCATAGTCAATCATTCCCCGACATAAAAATCAAGCATACCCCTACATCATAGTCAATCATACCCCAACATCATAGTCAATCATACCCCGACATCATAGTCAATCATACCCCGACATCATAGTCAAACATACCCCGGCATCATAGTCAATCATTCCGTGGCATATCATTTCCCGACATCATAGTCAATCATACCCCGACATAGTCAATCATTTTCGACATCATAGTCAATCCTTTCCCGACATCAAAGTCAATCATTCCCCGACATCATAGTTAATCATTCCCCTACATCAGAGTCAATCATACCCCGACATCATAGTCAATCATACCCCAACATCATAGTCAATCATACCCCGACATCATAGTCAATCATACCCTGACATCATAGTCAATCATTTCGCGACGTCATAGTTGGGAATTCCCAAACATCATAGTCAATAATTCCCCTGTAATATTGGAGCGTTCGATCGTGCTTTTGAAAACTGGCATTTTTTTCTCTGATCGAGGAAGTCCAGACAGTCCAATACGATCGTACAGCAACAAGTTTGTTATCAGCGAAATTTAAGCTTTACGGCCAGAAAAAAAATCTATTATCTTAATGTGTATGGCTTTTCATTTTTGTTATTGATGGTTGTTTTCCTGTTACAACAGAATATTAACAATAATCAATGGGTCACACACTAGATTGTTGTGTTGGTTGTCCTTACTGCTTTCAATGAGTCACCCACACGTGTATTGGGTCGATAACTAAGATACACTGGTGGAGATCCTGGTCTCGCCTACGTTTGTAAGATGGTTGAGTAAGATAAAGTGGTTAAGATCATGGTCACACCTACCTTTGTAAGGTGGCTGAGTAAGAAAAAGTGGTTAAGGTCATGGTCACATCTACGTTTGTAAGATGGCTGAGTAAGATAAAGTGGTTAAGATCATGGTCATATCTACGTTTGTAGGATGGTTGAGTAAGATAAAGTGGTTACGATCATGGTCACACCTACGTTTGAAGGATAGTTGAAGTAAGAGTAGTTAGTACAATGTCCATCCCGGTGTCTGTTATGACTGTGCCCAGTTAGTGGTAACTAGCAGAGGTATATCTCAGTCAAAAATTGGCTGAATGACTACAGATTGACGGGAATAGAGTTTTTTACCTGACGAGACGTGTACCCGGATGTACCACAGATGACACGATAATTAACTACTGTTACTATTTTTATGCTGTAAAGAGATATAACTTACATATATGCACACCGTTTTATACGAGTAGTCACTATTAAACAAACTTTACTCGCCTGAATTGATTAAAGTCTCAAAGATCTTCTGCCATCGATACCTGACCTTGTCAGCAAAGATTACCTGGCAGGATTAATTAATACACCTGTACACAGGTGTTTGTTAGGTCTTACGTCTCAAGCCTGTACATGTACCTTTAGTTGATGTGCTGTCAATGTAGAGTTTATCGATATATATTATTTTTCATGACAATTAGATGAGTTTTTTTTACGAGTATCGTCATTCCTACTATGTTGGGTGTTTATCACCTAATTTCTAGCAATGTCACAATAGGGGAGGGTTTTAATTAAAACCATTAATATATTAATACCTCTCTAACTGTGTGAGATTTAATACTAAGGGACATGCAGTATTATGGTTGTCACTAATCAACCCTCTAAATATGCACATAACAACCGGTAGTGTTTTATGAAATGTATTCAGTACAATAATCTAGGATATTTAATGGAAATGAAGTCCCGTCTAACTGTGTCTGATGTCGACCTGACGTGTTTACAATTTTCTGAACACTCAGGTACCGTCTAACTGTGTCTGATGTCGACCTGACGTGTTTACAATCTTCTGAACACTCAAGTCCCGTCTAACTGTGTCTGATGTCGACCTGACGTGTTTACAATTTTCTGAACACTCAGGTACCGTCTAACTGTGTCTGATGTCGACCTGACGTGTTTACCATCTCCTGAACACTCAAGTACCCTCTAACTGTGTCTGATGTCGACCTGATGTGTTAACCATCTCCTGAACACTCAAGTACCATCTAATTGTATCGTAATTTGACCTGACGTGTTTACCAACTTTGAGACAAGCAAGTACCGTCTAACTGTATCGTATTTTGACTTGACGTGTCAACCATCTTCTGAACACTCAAGTACCGTCTAACAGGGTCCTATTTTGACCTGACGTGGTAACCATCTCCCGAACACTTAAGTACC
>NW_018479349.1:2913-5697 GCF_002113885.1 Mizuhopecten yessoensis | reverse complement strand
TTATCAGTCAACAGTCCAACTATTTTCCCTCAAAGTAGGGACCCAACATCATCGATACCCAATGTGTTACGTTCACTTTCGTTCTGTGAACCCCTAGTAGTGAAGACACGTGGCTAGCTAATTGATAAGTCTCAGGTAAAATACACCCTGACCAATCGCTATGCTGATACATGTACTTGTCCTTTCAAATTAATAGAGGAGTTTTCTCGACTTCAAAGCAAGTCAATTATAGAGTTACGTGACCGCGAGATGAGTTTAATGTACATCAAACGATCAAACTAGTCTCCTCTTCTCAACCACAATGTAGCACAAATTAAGGATTCAATTTTGCTTTGTGATATTCCAAGGATGCAGAGAGTAAAAGTGCACGTTACCCCTTGGAGTATCAAGGATGGTGACCAACCAACGAACATGTTTTCCTATGCTGCAGGCAAATGGTTTTACTGTTGTCTTATAAGGCATAACACAACCGTATACTGTTGCTTTAATTGAGGGACCAAAATATAATGCTAGCTCTGAAAAGGCAGTAAATATTTAGGAAAATTCAAGTATAGAAAAGTATAATTGAAATATTAAAACATTATAAAAGAAGAGCTTTATATTACAATTTTGAAATGTACAGTATTCGTCCCTAGTTTAACCTACTGTTGTCGTAGTAATCTCTGAGAACGATCTCTACGGCCAATAACTTTTCCAATGTATCAATCCTGACAAGGTTCCCGTTGTCAAGTTTGCATTGGTCGGCAGCTCCGTACTTGTTCTGTGGATCCGTTTTCAGGAAAAAGCAAAGATTGTTGTCAGTATCGTAAACGCAGGTATAGTTATCTGCAATGGAAAATCAACAGAAAGATAGAATTGATGATATACATGTCCATGTGTAACATTCCTATAGAGATAAAAAAAAACAACAACAATCATACACAATTAAAATTTTAGGTTTATTCTTATTTATTCTCCGTCTTTTCTTTTCATGTGTCCCTGAGTAATTTCTAATTTTGCCCACATTTTGAGTTAAAATAAGGACTTTGTTGACGTCTTTATAATTTAACTTATTTATTTATATATTTATCCGTTTGTTCATTTAGTTTTGAAGAGCGGTTGAAGAACGTTTTTGGATGTGTCTCCAACACAAATTTAAAGAAATGATAATATTTGTGTATAAACAAGCATGTTTATGGGGAAAAAATTAAAAACAAATTAAGAAAAAAACCAGCTTAAGCATCACAGTCACAATATTATTCGATTTGTTTTTATGCATAGTATTTAAATTTAGGCGGAATTCTGATCAGGATTTAATATGAAAAGTGAGCCTTTAGGAGTTGTTGACTTAAATTTCCCAGTAACGATATATAAACCTATAAACGGTCGATAAACATGTGTCGATCATGTAACATTGTGTAAACCTTCTGGTTTTTTTTTGTTCAAATGTAGGGTAGAGCTTGTAAATTAGTATACAAAATGTAAATTACATACCAGTCTATCCGGGGAGTATCTTAACATTTTGTTAACCCAGTTGTTCAACAGATGACTTGCTCAGTCACTGTTTAACTACAACGTTAAACCTCTAATGATTTGGCCAGTATACACTTTGAATATCTTGCAACTTTGCATGTAAGTATACTATACTAAATATTGCATTTTTGACAGTTTTCTCTAAATTAATAATTAAATCGTAAAGATACTGAAAATCTAAAACTTGCACTAATCACTGATTAAACTTATCACTTTTTGAACGATTGGGCCCGGTTGCACATTAATGTATACTCTACTCTATTTTAGTATCAGGTTCATCGTGGCAATGTAAAATGAATATGAGTTGGTAATTCTTTCGTTAATAAGTAAACCATTTTATTTACATTTGTGAAAAAGTTCATGTAGCACAACCAATAAGTGTTTATATGTGGCGTTTCGATGACTAGTACAGTGTGTACTCTGTCATCTTCATCAAACAAATGACCAGTGAAGCGTTAGAACACAAAGATGTAAACTTTGTACGAGTTATCAACAAATCGACGTTAATTCGACTGACCAATTATTCAACAAAGCATAGCTGAATCAAGTCATGTCGGTACATTTGTAACAACTACTTATACACACGTTTCAGTGTAGCCGAATCGACATTGATTTGCGGGGACAACACATACATATTTTACACCTTTGAATACTTACGTTTCACTGGTCATTTGTCTGATGATGGTGACAGCGTGTTTAGAAACATTGTCTACTGTTTCCAACTAGATTTCAGCTACAAATTCGAGGAAAGACAAAGTTAATGCTGATAAATTAATTTAAAGGACTGTCAGCACCTTTTTCATAGTTAACTGCTTACATATATGAATATCTATTCATTTGTAATAAGCTATAAAGCCCTTTTTTTCAATATATAACATTGCACATTTTACTGCCAATCAACCAATCAAAACTTCGAATGACAAATACCGCGATAGGCATTTTATTGTACGACGTCATCATATACGGGGCGGAGCATAAATAATGATATATATGACTATAACTATGAGAATATCAATCATAAATAGTTTAAATAAAACAAAATTGTGTGTACTGGCTTTATATATTTTGGACGTTTTATTTTGAGTTTTATGTTTTCGATAAAGATGCCGGATCTTGTTACTGATAATATTGTTATAGTGAACAAAAATATCAGACAATATCATATACGACGGAGTCTGGAATTTTAATACGTATATGTTTTCTAAAGCAGCTTCATTCAGTAAACATAACAAGATAACTAAGAAGGCTTTTGAAATAGAGTCCTTCTAACAT
>NW_018479349.1:0-2854 GCF_002113885.1 Mizuhopecten yessoensis | reverse complement strand
CAAACCATCAGTATTTAGCAACTCAAGACATTTCCAAACCATCAGTATTTAGCAACTCAAGACATTTTCAAACCATCAGTATTTAACAACTCAAGACATTTCCAAACCATCAGTATTTAGCAACTCAAGACATTTTCAAACCATCAGTTTTTAGCAACTCAAGACATTTCCAAGCCATCACAAGACATTTTTAAAGCTATCAGTATTTAGCAACTCAAAACTTGTTTAAAGCCTTCAACATTCAGCACCATTTAATATCAAAGTTTTACTTTTTTTTACAAACAATGCACGTATTAAATGTGTTGGAAGTATAGAAAGTATTTTTCTTTTATACATATTTCCAAACTGATGAATTTAATTGAAATAGCCTTTAACATTCAGACACTCAAGACGTTTCCAAAGCCTACAACACACAGCTACGCTAGACATTTCAAAGCCTTTAACATCCAGCATTTTAAAACATTGCCAAAGCCTTCACCATCAGCAGTAAAATGTCTACTTTACATCTTAAAAACAAATGTCAAACAGTAGCTTCATTTTCTCGTATGAACAAGCTTTTTTGATCGTCCAAAATATTTCTTAAAAAAAATGTTTTACTAATTTCCTTTTCAACTGAGGAAAACAGTCTGGTGCTGTAACACGACTAAATTCATTCGTTAGAGGTTTTTAAGGTATGACGAACTAATTCTTTTCGTTTTTGTCTTCACCTTATATACTTTATATTCTAAAATTAGTTTTGTCCGATTTACTAGCTCTCGATGCAGTTTTGCTGCATTTTCGTTGGATTATATTTTTCGCAACAATCTAAAATATCCCACAAAATTACTTTCATTCATCCTTTATTTGACATATAATATCTCCCATAATACATATGAATGCCAGAGGTTTCTTCCTTCCAAAAGAATATCAAAACTTTCTCGAATAGGTGGATAATTAAGACATACAATTGTTTGAGCAATTTTTCGAAAAAAAGTTTTCGAAAACTTGAAATATCCGACCTCCTGGTAGTTCAAGCCCCATTTACTTACTTTATATGTCTTTGTAGCTAATACCTTGGAGTGAAATTGCTGCAAAACAAATTTCGTTCATATATAATTTATATTTAATCACATGTCTTACCAATACTTATCATCAGGACAAAAAACAATGTGTTGAACATGTCTATGTTATAGTGATATCCGCAGTCGGGAAAGTAGTCCCCTCAGTTACATTGTGGCACCCACGTCCATGTGGTCGGCTCCGACATCCTTTTGCAATTGATTCCATACACCATCAGACAAATATCACTAAACGCAGTTTTACATTGGGCTCTCTGAATGATATGTGTATTAAACACTCCAAAAATCGATGCGACTTTGGGCTAGCCCTCAGCAGTGATATTGTGTCGATCAAAACAGAAACACTGGAAGGAAACACCACTAACGATGTATGTATATCCATTCACATGGATCATGTTCAGACCATTAGTATGTCACGAGGAGTTCCGGTTGCTTCGAACAATGATGAGCAAATTATATGTTTACCATCATTATACATGTACATGCTTAAAACTTAAATGGCGTAAATATCATTTCATTGACAGACACACGTACCTACATCACGGATAAAAGGTGGACCTTTATATAGCTACCTATTAAACATTACAAAATTATTATATCATATTAACATCATCTTATGAAATCCACAAGTTAAGGTTTTATATCATCTATCGTGTAGGTTGTTCATGTTTATAATTATCAATTTGGTAAAATAGAATTAACTTTTTTTTGCAAGGTCACAACAATAAAATATGTTGCAATACTTACAAAATGTTTGCCTTGCTTATTGCACGATCAAGGTTTCGTTCTGTGGTGCGGTGCTTTGTTACATGTAAGACGTTAACTATATAAACTGACTGACGCTGTCTCGCGATGTATATTTACCGAATGAAGAGGATCCTTGTCATGCTGCACTGCCGATTTTCCTTATAGAAAATGTAATAAACAGAATATCTAACAGTGTCTTCAGTTATACCAAATATATTTCACGAGCGGGCAAATATGTTAGTTTTCACGAATGCGCATGAGTGAAATACATTTGATATTACTGAAAACACTGTTAGATATTCTGTTTATTATATTCTGTTTAGCATGTGTAGAAAACTCTACGCAACAAGATATAGTTGTATGTTCTTCACTGAGTGAAATATATCTTTTTTATAGAACTGATTTATATCTAATTTTTTGATTGGCCAAGACCTCTCTATAACTCGATCATCAAAAACTGATATATACCGGTTTTCGTAAAGTCCTGTGAATATCTAATTTTAAATTTAACCTAAACATCCGGGCTATCCGACCGCTACTTTCACAACAACAATGCCGTCGGTGACAACTTAGCCCAGTGACTGATCTTTTAAACAACAATTTGCCACCGTTAGTAATGATAATTTTCATCAAAATATGAAAGCGAAATTTTCAATAATACACGAACGGCTACACTAGGAGCCGTTGGAGTGTTTGGGCTGTACGTGCAGGAGAAAGGTTTGTCTTACGACCCGAGCATAATAACACCGTCAGAACCTTACAGCGTATTATCCATATTTTGTGTAGAGGCCATGAAAAACACGTCAAAAATTTTCTGATGCCATCAGTTTTTTTGAATATTATAAAACAGTTATGGACTTTTTAAATAAATAAATAAAATATATAACATTTGATATAGCGCCCTATCTAGCTACATATGTAACATAACCCACTCTAAAGCGCTTTACAGTACCTATATATACAATTTTATACAGTCAATGGAATTAGCATATTTATATCAATCGATACAATATTGAGGAATTCGCAGGAGCTTCCTTATCAGGCGCTAA
>NW_018479348.1:5027-5688 GCF_002113885.1 Mizuhopecten yessoensis | reverse complement strand
AGAGTTGGCAATAGCAATATGTTACCAGCATGGTTGGTTACACACATTGCAATCAGCTTGTAAGATTGGGCAATGGCAATATGTTACCAGCATGGTTGGTGTCACACCATGCACTCAGCCTTTTAGAAAGGGCAATAGCCATATGTCACCAGCATTGTTGGTGTCGCACGCTGTACTCAGCCTGTTATAGTGGGCAATGACAATATGTTACCAGCATGGTTGGTGTAACACGATGGACTCAGCCTAGAAAGGGCAATAGCCATATGTCACCAGCATTGTTGGGGTGGCACGCTGTACTCAGCCTGTTATAGTGGGCAATGACAGGTGTCACACGCTGTACTCAGCATGTTAGAGTGGGCAATGAGAATATGTTACCAGCATGGTTGGTGACACACACGGTACTCAGCGTGTTAGAGTGGGCAATGACAACATGTTACCAACATTGTTGGTGTCACACGCTGCACTCAGCCTGTTAGAGAGGGCAATGACAATATGTTACCAGAATGGTTGGTGTCACACGCTGTACTCAGCTTGTTAGTGTAGGCAATAGCAATATGTTACCAGCATTGTTGGTGTCACACGCTGTACTCAGCATGTTAGAGTGGGCAATGACAATATGTTACCAGCATGGTTGATGTCACACATTGCACTCAGCCTGTTA
>NW_018479348.1:0-1000 GCF_002113885.1 Mizuhopecten yessoensis | reverse complement strand
GATGCACTCAGCCTGTTAGAGTGGGCAATAGCAATATGTTACCAGCATTGTTGGTGTCACACGCTGTACTCAGCATGTTAGAGTGGGAAATGACAATATGTTATCAGCAAGTCTGGTGTCACAAGATGCACTCAGCCTGTTAGAGTGGGCAATAGCAATATGTTACCAGCATGGTTGGTGTCACAAGATGCACTCAGCCTGTTAGAGTGGGCAATAGCAATATGTTACCAGCAAGGCTGGTGTCACAAGATGCATTCAGCCTGTTAGAGTGGGCAATGGCAATATGTTAACAGCATGGTTGGTGTCAAACGCTGCCCTCAGCCTGTTAGAGTGGGCAATAACAATCTGTTACCAACATGGTTGGTGTCACACGATGCACTCAGCCTGTAAGAGTGGGCAATGGCAATATGTTACCAGCATTGTTTGTGTCACACGATGCACTCAGCCTGTTAGTGTGGGCAATAGCAATATGTTACCAGCATTGTTGGTTTCACACGCTGTACTCAGCCTGTTAGATTGCCAATATCAATATGTTACCAGCATTGTTGGTGTCACAGGCTGCACTCAGCCTGTTAGAGTGGGAAATGAAAATATGTTACCAGCATTGTTGGTGTAACATCCTGCACTCAGCCTGCTGGAGTTGGCAATGACAATATGTTACAAGCATGGTTGGTGTCACACTCTGCACTCAGCGTGTTAGAGTGGGCAATGACAATATGTTGCCAACATTGTTGGTTTCACATGCTTCACTCAGCCTGTTAGATTCGGCAATAGCAATATGTTACCAGCATGGTTGGTGACACACACTGCACTCAGCCTGTTAGAGTGAGCAATACCAATATGTTACCAGCATTGTTGGTGACACACGCTGCACTCAGCCTGTTAGAGTGGGCAATGGCAATATTACCAGCATGTTTGGTGACACACACTGCACTCAGCCTGTTATAGTGAGCAGTACCAATATGTTACTAGCATTGTTGGTGTCACACGCTGTACTCAG
>NW_018479347.1:0-5681 GCF_002113885.1 Mizuhopecten yessoensis | reverse complement strand
GAATTAGATTCAAAACCAGAAGTAACTAATTCTATAAAAAATAATCATGGCGGTGATTCCCTTCCATAGATTATAACCATTTGAGTTTGAGTATGGACTGAACAATGATAGCGGTGTATAGAGGTTTACTGAACATGTCAAATCTTCTAAACAAATTTCCTTCATCTCAAAAATGTTGCAATTAATATAATTTTAAAATCATTATTTAGTTAATTGGTGATACACAGTGACAATCTTAATTAATTGATGGATATATTCTTCACTGTCCACTAAACACTACATGAGCTGACAACACAACATTCGGGTATAAGTCGTATTACCAGAACATGACCACTGATAATTATGAGTTGATATATTTAGGGATGCGATTAAGGATTGGCAAAAAAAAAGGAGGAAATCAATTAGAAAATGGAGGACTACATCTCACTCTTTTAGAAACTGAACTGTTTTAATGTTTCAAAACAAACAAAGATTTTTTTCAAATAATGTTAAGGGGGGATATTCTGAAAAGTAAAATCACGTCCCTGCGCGTTCTACATCATTCTATAACAGTGGTTTATAATCAAATACAGGATTAATATTGTAATATAAATGAGATTGCATATACAGGTGATAACTTTAGGTTTGATAAAACTTCGAGTTTCGTAATATGTGAATAGGAATTTACGTTTTATTTTGGACAATTCGGCAAAAAAACAAGTAAACTGTGACATTTACTGTACATGTATCATGGTAGTGTAGCCTATTGGAGGTCTATATAACATTAACACAACAACAGTGTTTCATAAGTATGGCACATGCATTTAGAGCTGAAATAACAATCGATTCAAGAACAATGTCGGGTCAACACAACAAGTGCTTACTATGTATGAGATAGCATATCAACTTGGAATACAGATTCTATCTGATGTCCATATTAACGATTGAACACATATAGAGGAAAACATTCTTACCGTTAAACAAACATCCGGATAAGACAAAGAATGACAAATTTTATGTTTGTCAAAGATATTCCACGACACTTAGAGGGTGGAGTAATAATAATAACTTGTCTACAGTTGAAGGCGAATTCCGCACTTAATATTATAGGGACAATAACTTTCTCGTGGGAATTTATACGAGTACTGCATTCAGAGGAAACAGACTTCATTTAATAGTTGTATAATTGATACCATATTAAAATTTAATCTTTTTTAAATATGTGCATAATTATTAGGTTGATTTCCTTGTGTTGCATATTATGTTAAGTGTTCCCAGTTTTGATAGAGGATATTAAATGGTTACACGTTGAATACGAAATATATTTCAACAGTACATAAGAATATAGATTCGTTTCATTAGTGGGAACAAGAGTGAAACATAATGGTATGTTCTGTCAGGAGTGAAACATATTGGTATGTTCTGTCAGGAGTGAAACATATTGGTATGTTCTGTCAGGAGTGAAACATATTGGTATGTTCTGTCAGGAGTGAAACATATTGGTATGTTCTGTCAGGAGTGAAACATATTGGTATGTTCTGTCAGGAGTGAAACATATTGGTATGTTCTGTCAGGAGTGAAACATATTGGTATGTTCTGTCAGGAGTGAAACATATTGGTATGTTCTGTCAGGAGTGAAACATATTGGTATGTTCTGTCAGGAGTGAAACATATTGGTATGTTCTGTCAGGAGTGAAACATATTGGTATGTTCTGTCAGGAGTGAAACATATTGGTATGTTCTGTCAGGAGTGAAACATATTGGTATGTTCTGTCAGGAGTGAAACATATTGGTATGTTCTGTCAGGAGTGAAACATATTGGTATGTTCTGTCAGGAGTGAAACATATTGGTATGTTCTGTCAGGAGTGAAACATATTGGTATGTTCTGTCAGGAGTGAAACATATTGGTATGTTCTGTCAGGAGTGAAACATATTGGTATGTTCTGTCAGGAGTGAAACATATTGGTATGTTCTGTCAGGAGTGAAACATATTGGTATGTTCTGTCAGGAGTGAAACATATTGGTATGTTCTGTCAGGAGTGAAACATATTGGTATGTTCTGTCAGGAGTGAAACATATTGGTATGTTCTGTCAGGAGTGAAACATATTGGTATGTTCTGTCAGGAGTGAAACATATTGGTATGTTCTGTCAGGAGTGAAACATATTGGTATGTTCTGTCAGGAGTGAAACATATTGGTATGTTCTGTCAGGAGTGAAACATATTGGTATGTTCTGTCAGGAGTGAAACATATTGGTATGTTCTGTCAGGAGTGAAACATATTGGTATGTTCTGTCAGGAGTGAAACATATTGGTATGTTCTGTCAGGAGTGAAACATATTGGTATGTTCTGTCAGGAGTGAAACATATTGGTATGTTCTGTCAGGAGTGAAACATATTGGTATGTTCTGTCAGGAGTGAAACATATTGGTATGTTCTGTCAGGAGTGAAACATATTGGTATGTTCTGTCAGGAGTGAAACATATTGGTATGTTCTGTCAGGAGTGAAACATATTGGTATGTTCTGTCAGGAGTGAAACATATTGGTATGTTCTGTCAGGAGTGAAACATATTGGTATGTTCTGTCAGGAGTGAAACATATTGGTATGTTCTGTCAGGAGTGAAACATATTGGTATGTTCTGTCAAGAGTGAAACATATTGGTATGTTCTGTCAAGAGTGAAACATATTGGTATGTTCTGTCAGGAGTGAAACATATTGGTATATGTTCTGTCATGAGTGAAACATATTGGTATGTTCTGTCATGAGTGAAACATATTGGTATATTCTGTCATGAGTGAAACATATTAGTATGTTCTGTCATGAGTGAAACATATTGGTATGTTCTGTCAGGAGTGAAACATATTGGTATGTTCTGTCAGTCCCAAACCGAACCCTTCAGTCGTAACATGTGTTGATAAATAATGCATTTCCGTATTACATTGTTTTATCGTGTTTTGACAAATAATGCATTTACGTATTACATTGTTTTATCGTTTGTTGACAAATAGTGCATTATCATATAACATTATGTTTATAACGTATTACATTGTTTTATCGTGTGTTGACAAATAGTGCATTATCATATAACATTATGTTTATAACATATTACATTGTTTTAACATGTGTTGACAAATAATACATTAACGTATTACATTGTTTTATCGTGTGTTGACAAATAATGCATTTACGTATTCCATTGTTATAACATGTGATGACAGATCATGCATTAACGTATTGCATTGTTTTAACATGTCTCTGAACACACCAGCAAACACCAAGTAAAATTGTGAAAATAACACTAGCTTTGACGAGGAAATCAGTAATGAACTGAGTTATCACATTTGAATTCGTCAGTTCTCAACGGTTTTGACAGAAATTTCTGGGAATCTGGAGTAATTCTGTTTCCCCTGTAATCCTACACACATATTTTAGCCAATCCCTGTGGTCATATATAGTACACTGTATCACTAATAGTATACGTAAACAAACGGTTTTCTACATCAACACTTACTGTATCTTAATAAATTAATTATTATCTGGGTATGTTTAAATATATAATTGAATATCAATTTTCATACAGACACATACTAGTCATACAAACGTGTACAGTATATTAGCGTGTAATTGGACACACTCGCGTGATTATCCTTGAACTGTTTATAATGTACACATAGCATGTGTGTAGGGCAGTACTACAGCCTCTTACCCAAACCATTTGTCATAACGTTTACACACACTTATCAAGGGTTCAAAAACAACACAAATCTACCAAACACCTGTTCATTGTTTGTTGACGTTTGATATAATATCCTTCACTCGTAAATTTCTGGGAGTAGATTTCTGATCAAGTACAAAATAACTATTCAACCCAGATGTTGCCCCTATTTTAAGAAGAAGATCTTTGAAGTATTGGTTAATTTTCCCGACGCACGGAAAGCGATTATTAGGTCACTTATTGAGCAAAGCTCAGGTGACCTGAAAATAAAAGTTTGGGAGTGAGTTGCTAATTGAGTCAGTGAAATTTCGATCACTTTTAAACCTTTCCTAGTCGCTACAATAGTTATTTCCTAGTCGCTACAATAGTTATTGTCGACCTTTGTTATGTCGTACACAAAGAATACATCGATAGAGAATCGAGTGTCGAACCTCAAAGTAAAGCTATCAGCAGAA
This sequence comes from Mizuhopecten yessoensis, assembly GCF_002113885.1. Taxonomy (NCBI): domain Eukaryota; kingdom Metazoa; phylum Mollusca; class Bivalvia; order Pectinida; family Pectinidae; genus Mizuhopecten; species Mizuhopecten yessoensis. The sequence continues at coordinate 1,530 of NW_018479347.1, read as the reverse complement.
ACTCATTTTCATATATTAAATAAAAACCAAGAAATGTCTGCAAGACATGATAGCCCCTTTGGCTCTGTGTCTGACCTATAAACACCAACATTTACCCTGCTATAGATGATGGGGACCTTGAAATATGATCGCATCCGAGCTATTCTCATACTGGACAAATGTATAAACTTTGAAGTTAAGTTGATAAGGAGATAATTCGCTAGAGTCATGACAATGAGCCCGGACACGTGACACCAGACGACAGGACTAGCATGGATAACATTGCTATATATAGATCACCGAAATGACAACGTAGATACACTAAGCTTGTTAAGTCAGAGTCACTTAAAAATATATAAGTTGTTCTATCAAGAATTGCCTAGTGAGATGCTAAGGAGACTGATCAGGACTGCCTGTATTATTGGAGGGTAATTTGGTGAAATGTCTCAATATTTTCTGACAGCTGACTTTACTGACTCGGCCCACTGTGGCTTAGTGAGTTGTTTACAGCGGTTTAAAGTTGAGACACGGATCATGTTTACTCTTTCCTTCACAAAGAAACATGTTTTCAAAAGCTATTAAAAGCAAAATAAGTTTTAAGCTTTGCATTTATTATTCCATATCATACTGAAGAATCTCATTGCAAAGTGCCCTGTACAGGAACATAAAGTAAGTTATTGTACATTATTCTTATCAAACATAGTAAAGTCCGATCTCTTTAAAAGACCACCCCTAATAAGCTTTAGATCTATCACACATGGAGTAGATTTATGAGGTTCAACCCTTTATAAGTGTGTGATATTATTAATATGTTTACGCATAAGTACAACAGTCCATAGTGTATCAACAGTACATAGTGTATCAACAGTCCATATTGTATCAATAGTACAAAGTGTATCAACAGTCCATAGTGTATCAACAGTACATAGTGTATCAACAGTACAAAGTGTATCAACAGTACAAAGTGTATCAACAGTACATAGTGTATCAACCGTCCATAGTGTATCAACAGTCCATAGTGTATCAACAGTACAAAGCGTATCAACAGTACAAAGTGTATCAACAGTACAAAGTGTATCAACAGTACATAGTGTATCAACAATACATAGTGTATCAACAGTACATAATGTATCAACAGTCCATAGTGTATCAACAGTACATAGTGTATCAACAATACATAGTGTATTAACAGTACATAGTGTATCAACAGTACATAGTGTATCAACAGTACATAGTGTATCAACAGTACATAGTGTATCAACAATACATAGTGTATCAACAGTACATAATGTATCAACAGTACATAGTGTATCAACAATACATAGTGTATCAACAGTACATAATGTATCAACAGTACATAGTGTATCAACAGTACAAAGTGTATCAACAGTACATAGTGTATCAACAGTACAAAGTGTATCAACAGTACAAAGTGTACAGTAATTGACAAAATGTTAACATGCAGATTACAATAACGCACTAAACAAACTGTAAACATTGAAGGATAACAGTACAAAGTGTATCAACAGTCCATAGTGTATCAACAGTACA
>NW_018479346.1:4424-5680 GCF_002113885.1 Mizuhopecten yessoensis | reverse complement strand
ACCAGGTGTAAAGGTATAGCATGGTCCCTATATGTCAGTCCAGGATATACACAGGGTGGAACAGTATAGCATGGTCCCAATATGTCAGTCTAGGTAATACACCAGGTGTAAAGGTATACCATGGCCCTTATATGTCAGTCCAGGTAAACACTGGGTGTAAATTACAGGTATAACATGGTCCCTATATGCCAGTCCAGGTTATACACCAGGTGTAAAGGTATGACATGATACCTATATGTCAGTACAGGTAATACACTGGGTGTAAAGGTATAGTATGGTCCCTATATGTCAGTCCAGGTAATACACCAAGTGTAAAGGTATACCATGGTCCCTATATGTCAGTCCAGGTAATACACCAGGTGTAAAGGTAAACCATGGTCCCTATATGTCAGTCCAGGTAATACACTGGGTGTAAAGGTATACCATGGTCCATATATGTCAGTCCAGGTTATACACAAGGTGTACATTAAAGGTATACCATGGTTTATATATGTCAGTCTAGGTAATACACCAGATGTAAAGGTATACCATGGTACCTATATGTCAGTCCAGGTAATACACTGGGTGTAAAGGTATACCATGGTCCCTATATGTCAGTCTAGGTTATACACCAGGTGTAAAGGTACATCATGGTACCTCTGTCAGTCCAGGTTATACAACAGGTGTAAAGCTATATCATGGTCCATATATATCAGCTAGTCCAGGTAATACACTGGGTGTAAAGGTATAGCATGGTCCCTATATGTCAGTCCAGTCAAAACACCAGGTGTAAAGGTATACCATGGTCCATATATGTCAGTCTAGGTAATACACCTTGTGTAAAGGTATACCATGGTCCATATATGTCAATCCAGGTAATACACCATGTGTAAAGGTATACCATGGTCCCTACATGTCAGTCCAGGTAATACACCAGGTGTAAAGGTATACCATGGTCACTTTATGTAAGTCCAGGTAATACACCAGGTGTAAAGGTATAGCATGGTCCCTATATGTCAGTCAAGGTAATACACCAAGTGTAAAGGTATACCATGGTCCCTATATGTCAGTCCAAGTTATACACAAAGTGTAAAGGTATACCATGGTCCCAATATGTCGGTCAAGGTAATACACTGGGTCTAAAGGTATTCCAGGGTCCTTATATGTCAGTCCAGGTTATACACCAGGTGTAAAGGTATACCATGGTCCCTATATGTCAGTTCAGGTTATACACTGGGTGTAAAGGTATACCATGGTCCCTATATGTCAGTCCAGGT
>NW_018479346.1:0-4290 GCF_002113885.1 Mizuhopecten yessoensis | reverse complement strand
GGTGTAAAGGTATACCATGGTCCCTATATGTCAGTCCAGGTAATATACCAGGTGTAAAAGTATACCATGGTCTGTATGTGTCAGTCCAGGTTATACACCAGGTGTAAAGCTTTATGATGGTCCATATATATCAGCTAGTCCAAGTAATACACTGGGTGTAAGGGTATACCATGGTCCCTATATGTCAGTCCAGGTAATATACCAGGTGTCAAGGTATACCATGGTCCCTATATGTCAGTACAGGTTATATACCAGGTGTAAAGGTATAGCATGGTCCCTATATGTCAGTCCAGGAAATACACAGGGTGGAACAGTATAGCATGGTCCCAATATGTCAGTCCAGGTAATACACCAGGTGTAAAGGTATACCATGGCATTTATATGTCAGTCAAGGTAAACACTGGGTGTAAATTAAAGGTATAACATGGTCCCTATATGCCAGTCCAGGTTATACACCAGGTGTAAAGGTATGACATGATACCTATATGTCAGTCCAGGTAATACTTTGGGTGTAAAGGTATAGTATGGTCCCTATATGTCAGTCCAGGTAATACACCAGGTGTAAAGGTATACCATGGTCCCTATATGTCAGTCTAGGTTATACACCAGGTGTAAAGGTATACAATGGTCCCTATATGTCATTCCAGGTTATATACCAGGTGTAAATGTATAGTATTGTCCCTATATGTCAGTTCAGGTAATACACAGGGTGTAAAGGTATACCATGGTCCCAATATGTCAGTCCAGGTAATACACCAGGTGTGAAGGTATACCATGGTCCCTATATGTTGTAAAGGTATGACATGATACCTATATGTCAGTCCAGGTAATACACCATGTGTAGAGGTATACCATGATCCCTATATGTCAGTCCAGGTAAAACACCAGGTGTAAAGGTATACCATGGCATTTATATGTCAGATACCATGGTCCCTATATGTCAGTCCTGGTTATATATCAGGTGTCAAGGTATACAATGGTCCCTATATGTCAGTCCAGGTTATATACCGTATACCATGGTCTGTATGTGTCAGTCCAGGTTATACACCAGGTGTAAAGAGGTATAGTATGGTCCCTATATGTCAGTCCAGGTAATATACCAGGTGTAAAGGTATACCAGGTGTAAATTAAAGGTATAACATGGTCCCTATATCCCAGTCCAGGTTATACACCAGGTGTAAAGGTATACCATTGTCCCTATATGACAGTCCAGGTAATACACCAGGTGTAAAGGTATAGCATGGCATTTATATGTCAGTCAAGGTAAACTCTGGGTGTAAATTAAAGGTATAACATGGTCCCAATATGCCAGTCCAGGTTATACACCAGGTGGAAAGGTATGACATGATACCTATATGTCAGTCCAGGTAATTCTTTGGGTGTAAAGGTATAGTATGGTCCTTTTATGTCAGTCCAGGTAATACACCAGGGGTAAAGGTATACCATGATCCCTATATGTCAATCCAGGTAATACACAAGGTGTAAAGGTATACCATGGTCCCTATATGTCAGTCCTGGTTATATATCAGGTGTCAAGGTATACAATGGTCCCTATATGTCATTCCAGGTTATATACCAGGTGTAAATGTATAGCATTGTCCCTATATGTCAGTCCAGGTAATATACCAGGTGTAAAGGTATACCATGGTCTATGTATGTCAGGTCCAGGTAATACTTTGGGTGTAAAGGTATAGTATGGTCCTTTTATGTCAGTCCAGGTAATACACCAGGGGTAAAGGTATACCATGATCCCTATATGTCAGTCCAGGTAATATACCAGGGGTCAAGGTATACCATGGTCACTATATGTCAGTACAGGTTATATACCAGGCGTAAAGGTATAGCATGGTCCCTATATGTCAGTTCAGGTAATACACAGGGTGTAAAGGTATACCATGGTCCCTATGTCAATCCCCTATATGTCAGTCCAGGTAATACACTGGGTGTAAAGGTATCCCATGGTCCATATATGTCAGTCCAGGTTATACACAAGGTGTACATTAAAGGTATACCATGGTTTATATATGTCAGTCTAGGTAATACACTGGGTGTAAAGGTATCCCATGGTCCATATATGTCAGTCCAGGTTATACACAAGGTGTAAATTAAAGGTATACCAGGGTCTATATATGTCAGTCTAGGTAATACACCAGATGTAAAGGTACACCATGGTACGTATATGTCAGTCCAGGTAATACGCTGGGTGTAAAGGTATACCATGGTCCAAATATGTCAGTCCAGGTAATACACCATGTGTAGAGGTATACCATGATCCCTATATGTCAGTCCAGGTAATACACCAGGGGTAAAGGTATACCATGATCCCTATATGTCAATCCAGGTAATACACCAGGTGTAAAGGCATACCATTGTCCCTATATGACAGCCCAGGTAATACACCAGGTGTAAAGGCATACCATTGTCCCTATATGACAGCCCAGGTAATACACCAGGTGTAAAGGCATACCATTGTCCCTATATGACAGCCCAGGTAATACACCAGGTGTAAAGGCATACCATTGTCCCTATATGACAGCCCAGGTAATACACCAGGTGTAAAGGTATAGCATGGCATTTATATGTCAGTCAAGGTAAACACTGGGCGTAAATTAAAGGTATAACATGGTCCATATATGCCAGTCCAGGTTATACACCAGGTGTAAAGGTATACCATGATCCCTATATGTCAGTCCAGGTAAAACACCAGGTGTAAAGGTATACCATGGCATTTATATGTCAGTCAAGGTAAACACTGGGCGTAAATTAAAGGTATAACATGGTCCTAGCATGGTCCCAATATGTCAGTCTAGGTAATACACCAGGTATGACATGATACCTATATGTAAGTCCAGGTAATACTTTGGGTGTAAAGGTATAGTATGGTCCCTACATGTCAGTCCAGGTAATACACCAGGTGTAAAGGTATAGCATGGCATTTATATGTCAGTCAAGGTAAACACTGGGTGTAAATTAAATGTATAACATGGTCCCTATATGCCAGTCCAGGTTGTACACCAGGTGTAAAGGTATGACATGATTCCTATATGTCAGTCCAGGTAATACTTTGGGAGTAAAGGTATAGTATGGTCCCTATATGTGAGTCCAGGTAATACACCAGGTGTAATGGTATACCATGGTCCCTATATGTCAGTCTAGGTTATACACCGGGTGTAAAGGTATATCATGGTACCTGTATGTCAGTCCAGGTTATACACCAGGTGTAAAGGTATACCATGGCATTTATGTGTCAGTCAAGGTAAACACTGGGTGTAAATTAAATGTATAACATGGTCCCTATATGCCAGGCCAGGTTATACACCAGGTGTAAAGGTATACCATGGCATTTATATGTCAGATACCATGGTCCCTATATGTCAGTCCAGGTAATATACCAGGTGTAAAGGTATACCATGGTCTATGTATGTCAGTCTACGTTATATACCAGGTGTAAAGGTATACCATGGTCTCTATATGTCAGTCCAGGAAATACACCAGGTGTAAAGGTATACCATGGCATTTATATGTCAGATACCATGGTCCCTATATGTCAGTCTAGGTTATACACCAGGTGTAAAGGTATACCATGATCCCTATATGTCAGTCCAGGTAAAACACCAGGTGTAAAGGTATACCATGGCATTTATATGTCAGATACCATGGTCCCTATATGTCAGTCTAGGTTATACACCAGGTGTAAAGGTACATCATGGTACCTCTATGTCAGTCCAGGTTATACACCAGGTGTAAAGAGGTATAGTATGGTCCCTATATGTCAGTCCAGGAAATACACCAGGTGTAAAGGTATACCATGGCATTTATATGTCAGATACCATGGTCCCTATATGTCAGTCCAGGTTATATACCGTATACCATGGTCTGTATGTGTCAGTCCAGGTTATACACCAGGTGTAAAGGTATGACATGATTCCTATATGTCAGTCCAGGTAATACTTTGGGTGTAAAGGTATAGTATGGTCCCTACATGTCAGTCCAGGTAATACACCAGGGGTAAAGGTATACCATGATCCCTATATGTCAGTCCAGGTAAAACACCAGGTGTAAAGGTATACCATGGCATTTATGTGTCAGTCAAGGTAAACACTGGGTGTAAATTAAAGGTATAACATGGTCCCTATATGCCAGGCCAGGTTATACACCAGGTGTAAAGGTATACAATGGTCCCTATATGTCAGTCCAGGTTATATACCAGGTGTAAATGTATAGTATTGTCCCTATATGTCAGTTCAGGTAATACACAGGGTGTAAAGGTATACCATGGTCCCAATATGT
>NW_018479345.1:3201-5678 GCF_002113885.1 Mizuhopecten yessoensis | reverse complement strand
ATGACCTCGACTTTCGACGATAGGTACATCAGCGAGACCTTTGAATGGAGTAGGAACAAATATGGGTGCACGTGACGTTTGACGATTTAAAGAATTCGTTTTGAAGAGGACACATTTTTAAATGTAATTATACCATTCATTCCGTTTAGAGGGGGGTTTTCATGTTGAAAAGAGTGGGGCCTAGTCTGCCTTTTTCCTTACCCAATTTTAAACTCGTAACGTAACATACAATATGTGTATAATTCGTATCTGTGTATATGCATTGCGATCCAGGTGTTCATGTACATGTAATCTAAGAGACGTATTTGTCATCATTATCATGTCACCTGTTTATTACCTTTTATGAGTTATATCTGCGATGTGATAGCACCTTCAAATATTCCGGAGTTGTTAATTAAAGTGCCATACATCTCGAGTTCGAGGCTCAGTCAGGGCACGAGTCAAAATTGTCTTCATTCGTCATTTTTGTCTGTTGTATAATACAGTGAAAACGTTACTACAAAATGTCAAGTTTTCTTTTGTCAGCTTACTTACATATATAATATACATATAAATAAATATATATATATATGATTTAAATGGAAATTTTATTTTCATTCATCCACTCAGAATTATTTTTTTTCTTTTCCAAAAAAATTACACATGCCGGAAAGAAGCTACGTACATACATACGTAATTCTACATTTGCAAGGAGAATTATATGGTACATTTGCACGTACATTGTTTGAATGGATTTATGTGAAAATGGAAGTATTGCCGTAATTAAAAAAGTGTTTTTTTAATGAACAACAAGAAAAAGTCCGCAAGACTGATATTTATTCGCCACATAATTGTTATTCAATTATCAGCAGACAATTGCAATGAGCTGTGTTCACAACAAGTGTCCAATACACAAATTACGGAGAGGTCAGAGGTCAGTTAAGCAGGACGGTCGGTGTTTTGTATCGCTCCTCGAAATACGTTTATTATCTAACCATTCCAGTGGATTTCAATAGTTCAAACTTCACCTTCGGACTATAATAGTTATGTGAATCCACAGGAGGAGTTAAATGGAATCAAAACCTATCAAAATGTGAGTAGCTGAGACTTTTTGGATATCACTCTGGTTTACTGAATAGTACTCACGGCTATACGTACCGTCTGTGTGTACACACAATATCGGAAGTTTTTGAACTGTATATTTTTGCCACTCTTGAACATTATCACATTGAAATGGCAGAAAAAAGAAAAACTATATCCATCTCTAGCTCTGATGTTAGCTTCCAAGACAATAACGCTTCAAAAAAAGTCAATAAAAAAATGGTGAAAAAAGCAAAAACAACTGTGATTAGTAATCAACCGACTCTCACAGCTTTCAAAATGGACAACGTACAACTTAAAAAGTTTGGGGAGGGCATGATGAGAGCAATGTCAAGTCTTGAATCAAAAGTGTGCTGCATTGATCAGAAACTATCTGAGATGGTAACTGTTGAAAGTTTAAATGACAAATTCAGTAAAATGGCTACTAAAACAGACTTAGAAAAGGCCACGTCTGAAATTGTCAATAGGCTCAACGATAAAGTTGACATACTGGAAAACAGAGTTTTCGATCTTGAGACAACCAATGATGAATTGAAAAAGAAGGTGACTAGATTAGAAAACAATATGGAAAAGATGAAGGAAGCCATATCGGAAGTTGGATACGCGGCAGAAAAAGCTGAGTATGGAGTGAATGAAATAGGGCAGTATACTAGGAAATCCAGTGTGAGAATATTCGGATTAGAAGATGACCGCGATGAAAAGGTAGAAAACACGTGTGAAAAAGTGAATGCTCTTCTACAATCTAAATTGGAAATGCAAATCCAGAACAGTGATATTGATATCGCTCACCGCCTAGGCAGATTCGACTCAAAAAAGAACAGGTCGATCATAGTTAAATTCATCTGCAGGAGAAAAAAAAATGAGTGCATCGCGAACCGATACAAACTGAAAGGAACTGGTATTGTCATAAAAGACGATCTGACCCAAGAAAACCAACATTTGTTGGACATGTGCTATTACGATGACAGAGTAAAGCAGTCGTGGTCTGACAATGGTAAAATGTATGCTCAGCTGGTACACGACAATTCCATTCATAGGATATATCCGGGACTTTCAATTGACGAACTTGTACACAATCATCAGCAAAACAAACGTGAAAATTACAAACGATAAATGTTCATTGCTTTGTGACAGTTGGTAACTGGCACCTCATCACAAGTGACAGTCTAAGACAGTGGTGAGAGGTGTTAGTTTGTCAAAACACAAATATATCGTGACTTTTGTGGCCGAGAGAGGTTTGAATCAAATTACAAACGTTTTCTTAACATAATGAATAGAGTTTATTTATTCCTTTACCTTAACTGCCATGGATAGAAATGTGGAAAATTAAAATGGCGAAAATTCAAAAAGTCCATTTTCTTCATAAAATGTAACTTGAATAAGTTTATAACACGATC
>NW_018479345.1:0-1069 GCF_002113885.1 Mizuhopecten yessoensis | reverse complement strand
TAACTTTACTAGTAAGATAATTCCTAATATAACTATGGAGGATGGGACTGTAATTTTAGATCAAACAGAAATCTTAAAGGAAACTAAAAACTACTATGAAAACTTATATAAGAAAAATCAGTTACTTCAGGATGTTGATCTCAATGAACTTTTAAGAACATATATTGTGCCAAAGTTATCCCCCCTTGAGTCAGTAAGTTTAGAAGGTCCAATTACTATGAATGAATTAGCAAAAACCCTTAAAAAAATGAAAAATAATAAAAGTCCTGGTTCAGATGGTTTCACTGTTGAATTTTTTAAAATATTTTGGAAACAGTTAGGGCATTTTATTCTTAGATCAATAAATTATGGTTATACTATATCTGAACTATCAGAAACACAGAAACAAGGAATTATTACTTGCATCCCAAAAGGAGATAAACCTCGTAACAAATTAAAAAACTGGAGACCAATTACCCTTCTAAATAATATTTATAAAATGGCATCTGGTGCAATAGCTGAACGATTAAAAACAATAATAACCAAATTGATAAGTAATAACCAAACTGGCTTTATTCCTGGTAGATACATAGGGGAAAATACTCGTTTAATATATGATGTTATGCAATATACAGAAGACTATGATATTCCTGGACTTGTACTTCTCATTGATTTTGAAAAAGCCTTTGTTTCTGTTTCTTGGAACTTTATAGCAAAAACCCTAAAATATTTCAAATAAAACTGTTTCAACAAAAAATTCACTCAGCAGTAAACATAGGGGGAAACTTATCACATTTTTTCAGCATAGAACGTGGCTGTCGTCAAGGAGATCCTGTATCTTCTAATATTTTTATATTATGTGCAGAAATTTTATCAATACTTTTAAGAAATAACAATAACATTAAGTGGATATTTGTACGGGATAATGATATTCTGTTATCAATCACATTTTATGATACATCTGTTATTTTAGATGGCTCTAAAATGGCTCTAAAAGATCTCTGGATGAAACTTTAAAAGATCTCTCTTATTATGCAAAAACATAAGGATTAAAAATGAATTTCTCCAAGACCCAGGTAGTGTGGATTGG
>NW_018479344.1:0-5676 GCF_002113885.1 Mizuhopecten yessoensis | reverse complement strand
CCATCATGTAATGTAATATTTCAAGCGTGACTTGTCAGATAACTATGAAAAAATACATGGACCGACGTAACATTAACCAATTGATGTTTTTGTTTATAAAGACATGTTTAGCGACATGATATATCGTATATTAAACACGAGTTTGTTGTTGACTGACCAGTCAACGGACATACTCGATGTTTTCCTGTGCTCAGATAGAAAAGGGATACGTAGAAAAAAAGAACGAAACAATCTTAACATGCCTTAAATATCTAAGATTTGTATAGACTTTAAATATTGTTTTATCGATCATTAAAATAAAATAAAAAAACTCAAACTGTTTCCTTAAACAAATAGCTGTCAAGGTTTCTATATACGTATACGGTAGTCATTTGTCAGAAATAGTATATCAAATTTCTAACGCCTCTTATATGTCAATAATATGTGGTGTATGCAGTAGAGAACAATTATTCTATTGCCATAGAACAGAAGACATCAATTTTATTATCATATTCCCTAACTCTAGATCTTGACTTCGTGGAAGAATTGTATACACTCATAACTTCATAGTGCCTTTTTACACACTTCAAAATAAATGTTACTTGTGTATCTGTTACATACATTTATTATGTTATTGTGGTCTACATTAGACGGGCTATTCTGCAATCGGAGTCCCATAGTGTTTCTAAAACATAGGTATATTATTGTGGTCTACACCACGACCCTGAATTTGGATACTCTTCTATCTGAGCCCCTGTGTGTATTGTATACACCGGTCATTGTGGTCTACACGATGCCCTTGTAGATAGACAATCCAAAATCATAGCTCCCCACTGATTCTACACATATAAAAGCTAGGGCATTATTGTTGATCAGGAAGACGGATCCTCATAAACGGAAACTCTACAATCAGAGTTGCCTTGTGTATTTTATACAAAGGTAGTTAAAGTCTAATTGTTGACCCTGAAATGGATCTGAGCCAATACACCGGCTATTGTGGTCAACATGATGACCTTGTAGACGGATACCCTACAATCAGTGATGAACTATTTTCTGTTTTAAAAACGGGTTTTTATACAGGTTTTATTAAATATGCACGTACAACCCTTAACTATTTGGGTTTAACACATCCTAGGCAGTAAGAAAACAAATCATAAAACGTCGTTAAACTATGCTAATGATATACTACTGACGTAATATTAACAAATTAAGGTTATCTATGCAGGAGAAATTCAAGTCTCACATTAAAAACGGGTTGGAATTTTAGGACCAGTCAGATATGCTGGGTAGATACCATATACCGAGAAAAAAGTAGAATACAGAAACTAGAGGCAGTTAACACAGCTATATGTTTAATTCTTTAAAGACGTTAACTTCAATCAGTAAACTTCCCTTTTCATTTTTCGAAGCAACAGTCACCCAAATTGCAATCAGTATGATCAGATACATGTTTTAAAGAACATCTGTTATTACAATGTGTATAGTACTGCTATGAATATATAGTTATGGAACTAGTACATAATAGCACTTGAGAGGAAAGATGTAAGATTTGGTTGCGTTACTGTCAGATTTGAGGTGTTTGACTCAAACATTATTTGGTTCCAATATGTATTTTTCCTGGTGGATCTCAGTGTAAGAGAAGCGTTTGTATTCAGAAAAAAAGCCTATGTGGTCGGGTAGAAAACCCTCTATCTGTTCAGGTACGAGCGCGTAGTAGAACGTCAGATGAATAAAAACCAGATCGCTGTCCACTGCGCAATCCGACCTGATGGCAATTAGTATGCACCAGACCAGAGTGAAGAATACGCCAATACTTACATTTGAAAGGGACAACTTCCTGCTATGTTAAAATTTCATAGGAGCCTGAAATTAGCATCGTAGTACTTGGGAAAGGAGATTTCCTTTCATATAGTGCTTAACAATATATTTATTATCCAGAATGTGCGTTTAATTGAACATTTTGTAAATTTTTAATTTCAGTCCAAAATAATGATGGACAAAATTTACTTCGCACAACAAAGAACCCTGTAAACCCAAACAGATCAGGGCCAAAGACAACTTCCTGGCGTCTACCAAAAATGCAATGCAACTGATTACAGGTTATCGGAAATGAAACTCGTTACCAGCCTATAATAAACCTTTCAGTGCATGTAAGGTCACAAACAATTCCAAATTCTATTTTAGTCATGACTTGCGTGATTGATACAGGATTTGTTAACAATCAATGTTGATATAAAATGTAATTTTCTTGTCCTTTTTAAAAATTATTCTTAAACGTTTTCATAGCGAGCGCAGCGAGCTCCTTTTGTATCGTATGCGTGGTATATATATATAGTTCAAGCAAAAATCTATATATAGCAACACAAAACGAAACTACAATACTATGCTATCTTTTTTCTTTACATCGTGCAGAACGGACTTTAAAATTTGCGACGCTCTGATTGGTTCTTAATAGATCAGAGGTTAAAAAATCACCGTTTTTAAACAACTTTACAAACGTATTTGTTATGGTTTGAAATGTTTCTTCATTAAAACGGGTTTAAAAATTAAACTTTTCGATGTTTTTGACGAATCAGGTTAAGCAATACAAATATTTGTGGTCTGAAAGTCGCGGGCTTCAAAATTTGCTATATGTTGATTGGTTGAAAAGACCGGAACAGATCAACTCGCCGGGAATAAGAACACGGTAGGGTAAAGGCCTACTGATCTACAAGAGTAGCTATTGAGCAAATTTTACCAGTATTGACCTCTCACAGACAGGTATTATGTTTGACTCTAAGGTCTACTGATTTCAGTATGTGACTGTCACTCTATCATCAAGAAAACAATCGTCAGCTTCACGAAAGCTAGGCCTGTACAAGTCTAGTCTCAACAATGCTGATGTGCCGCCTGGGGTATGTTACTATGTACGCGCATAAATGTGTACTTTTATGTTGGTTAAAGATGATTGAAATAATTTATGCTTCGCCTACTGTGTCGGTTCGTGTCGCTGTCACAATANAAGGTGTTAATTGCACTTTGTTTTTATAAGCAGATGATACATATTGACATACATGTATGGTAATGACAATTTCACAAATGCAGATTTGCCAACCTTTTGAAATGTCTAACGTAACATCACGGACTTAAATAATCTAATTCCGTGGTAACATAAATAATCATCAAAAAAATGTCACGTGTGTATGCCCCCTAGGTAAAAATAACACTTGAGTGTACATAAATCATCTTTTGAGTTCTTTCTGATGAAACCATTAGGTCTTATACTAAATCAGAATAAGTTTATTGTGCAAGTTTATTGGCTGAAAATGGTCAATTTTAGCAAGGCAAGCCTAAATATCAACTGTGTCACATTGCATGTACAGTAATTAATAGCTTCTAGCTATATAGCCAGGCTAAAACTTTATTAATTAAACATCTATGCTAGAAGATTTCCTACACTGTAAATAGTTTGATTGAGAAATACTGTCCAAGAAATTTAGGAAATATATATATACAGTACATGATAATTTTGAAATATGTCAGCATAAAACAAAAAAATATTCAAGAACAAAGCAGCCTTAAGATTTTCTAAATGAAAATATAACAAAACATAACACGCAAGTCAACATTATTACCAGGGTTTTTGCCAGCTATTTTGGGAAAGGGTCCCTGAGCAGGAATTGAGAAACTATCATTGGCATTTGGCAAAAATTGGGAAATTTCATCAGTATTCCCACGTCAAGGGGAATTTTAGTTTTAATCAAATAAAAACTTCAATGTGATTTGCAAACATTTTTCATCTGACTGTTTCTTACAGTAAAATGTATAGCAATAAATAAACACGTCATTTTCCAGTGTTTTTGTTGATTCAATTTCAAATTCTTGTTATTTTTGTACTTTTATGTATGTGGTTGGGCAGTGCTAGAATTGTAGAATGTAGAATGCTAGCTGTGAGTGCCGGAATGGCAGCACCGGCTGTATGCACCCCAGGGAGTTGAGAAAGTTATTGGCTGGTTGCAATGGCCCTATACCCACGGATACAGGGTTCAACACTAACACTAGTCTGCTAGTCCTGGACTAGTAGATTTCAGCAAGACTAGTGAATCACCTAACTACCTAACTGGTCCTTTGGACTTGTGAAAAATATAATTATTGTATGCAAATACTCCTTTTTTTAATTTAGAAAACTGCATAAAAAGAACATATACCGGTATTGCATGATTATTCTCAAAACTTTCCTCAAACTTTACCATATTTGTATGGCAGTAGTTATTTTAAGTCCTTTGGACTGTCCCCTACTTTTGCTGTTTAATGCTGTAGATCGCGAGGTTTCCATACATCAGGAAATCTGGGACAAGTTATCTTGACAAAGGACTAGTAAATAATCTATTTAACTAGTCCTGTGTACTACCAAGCAAAAACAAAATAAGTGTCTAACCCTGGGAAAATGATTTGTGAACTGCTTTGAGACGACCTAGGAACTAGGTTGTGATGAAGCAGTATATACATTTGTAAGAACCTCAAATTATTATTATAGGCAACTACCAAAGTTTTCCCCAGGTCTGTTACCACCCAGAAATACACACATACTAGCCCCTTCCAAGGGTCATACAGGGCTAGGATATACAATATAGTAATTAGTTCAGGGGTCATACAGGGCTAAGATATACAACATAGTAATAAGTGAACTATAGGTTACAGGTTGATTTTGAAAAAATATAAACAAGCCCAAATTATGTTTCAAAGTAAACATCGACATTTGTTTACTAGTTCGGAGCATTTGGCTTGTCAATTTAGGCAAATATGTAGATTTTTCATGAACCGAAAAAAAAGGACATTGTTTACGTGAACTAGGCAAACATATGCGTTATGGTTTGAAGTGTTTCTTCCTTAAAACGGGTTTAAAAATTAAAGTTATCGACGTTTTTGACGAATCATGTTTCGCAATACAAATATTTGCGGTTTGAAAATCGCGGACTTCAAAATGTGCCACATTATAATGGGTTGAAAAAGACCGGAACAGGAAACTTCCCCGGGAAGCCTGCATGATCAATATAAGAGTTTGGAGTGAATTTTACCAGTTTTGACCTCATCACAGACAAGTTTCATGTTTGAATCTAAAAGGTCTACCGATTTTAATATGTGTTTTTCACTCTTTCAACAAGAAAACAACTGTCGGCTTCACGAAAGATAGGCCTGTGCAAGTCTAGTCACTTCATTGCAAAGGAGAACCGATCAGACGAAGAGATTCTTTGTTTATCAACGACAATGCTGATGAGCCCCCTGAGATACATGTATGTACGCGCATGTGTGGGTTAAAGGTAAGTATGCGTAGCCTACTTTGTCAGTTCGTGTCTGTGTCACAACATGAGTCCCCCTCCCTACCCTGGTCTGATTTGCTTCTAGTCAGTCGCACATGCCATACTGATATGGGTCACAGAACACATAATGCTGAGACCCACATCAACATAGCATATATAGTGTATTTCAGAGGTTCAAGATGGGAAGTCGAGGGGGATTCGAGATCCATTTATATATATTAAGGCGGCAATTGCTGGTAGTTTGTAATGGGTTAAGATTTACAAAATGTATTTAGACGTGTTGAAAAAAAAAAAGTTTCTTTTTAGAAGTTATTTAATCAGTTTTGTCTCTTCTATTTAATTAAAAACATTTAAACTTACAAAAAATGACAAACATCAAGCATTCCATTAAGTCTCC
>NW_018479343.1:4992-5675 GCF_002113885.1 Mizuhopecten yessoensis | reverse complement strand
GGAAGGTAGTGTAAGTGGTAGGGGAGGGGCTGTAAGTGGTAGGGAGGTAATGTAAGTGGTAGGGGAGTTGGTGTTAGTGGTGGGGGAGGTGGTGTAAGTGGTAGGGGAGGTGGTGTAAGTGGTAGGGGAGTTGGTGTTAGTGGTGGGGGAGGTTGTGTAAGTGGTAGGGGAGGTGGTGGAAGGGGTATGGGAGGTGATGTTAGTGGTAGGGGAGGTGATGTAAGTAGTAGGGGAGGTGGTGTAAGTGGTTGGGGAGTTGTAAGTGGTAGGGGAGGTGGTGTAAGTGGTAGGGGAGGTGGAGTTAGTGATGGTGGACGTGGGGTAAGTGTTAGGAGAGGTGGTGTAAGTGGTATGGGAGGTGGTGTAAGTGGTAGGGAAGGTGGTTTATGTGGTAGGGGAGGTGGTGTAAATGGTAGGGGAGGTAGTGTAAGTGGTAGGGGAGGGGCTGTAAGTGGTAGGGAAGGTGATGTAGGTGATGTTAGTGGTGGGGAGGTGGTTTAAGTGGTAGGGGAGGTGATGTTAGTGGAAGGGGAGGTGGTGTAAGTGGTAGGGAGGTGGTGTAAGTGGTAGGGAGGTGGTGTTAGTGGTAGGGGAGGTTGTATAAGTGGTATGGGAGGTGATGTAAGTGGTAGGGAAGGTGATGAAAGTGGTAGGGGAGGTGGTGTTAGTGGTAGGGGAGGTGG
>NW_018479343.1:0-1389 GCF_002113885.1 Mizuhopecten yessoensis | reverse complement strand
AGGGGAGGTGTAAGTGGTAGGGGAGGTGGTGTATGTGGTAGGGGAGGTGGTGTAAGTGGTGGGGGATGTAGTGTAAGTGGTAGGGGATGTGGTGTAATTGGTGGGAAAGGTGGTGTAAGTGGTATTGGAGGTGGTGTTAGTGGTAGGGAAGGTGGTTTTGTGGTAGGGGAGGAGGTGTAAGTGGTAGGGGAGGTAGTGTAAATGGTAGGGGAGGAGTTGTAGGTGGTAGGGGAGGTGGTGTAAGTGGTAGAGGAGGCAGTGTAAGTGGTAGGGGAGGGGCTGTAAGTGATAGGGGAGGTTGTGACAGTGGCAGGGGAGATGATGTTAGTGGTAGGGGAGATGGTGTAAATGGTAGGGAAGGTGGTGTCAGTGGTAGGGGAGGTGTTGAAAGTGGTAGGGGAGGTGGTGTAAGTGGTAGGGGAGGTGATGAAAGTGGTATGGAATGTGATGTAAGTGGTAGGGGAGATGGTGTAAGTGGTATGAGAGGTGGTGTAAGTGGTAAAGGGAGGTGATGTAAGTGGTAGGGGAGGTGGTGTAAGTGGTAGGGGAGGTGGTGTAAGTGGTAGAGAGGTAATGTAAGTAGTAGGGGAGGTGATGTAAGTGTTGATGAGGTGGTGTAAGTGGTAGGAGAGATGGTGTAAGTGATATGGGAGGTGATGTTAGTGTAAGGGGAGGTGTAAGTGGTAGGGGAGGTGGTGTATGTGGTAGGGGAGGTGGTGTAAGTGGTGGGGGATGTAGTGTAAGTGGTAGGGGATGTGGTGTAATTGGTGGGAAAGGTGGTGTAAGTGGTATGGGAGGTGGTGTTAGTGGTAGGGAAGGTGGTTTTGTGGTAGGGGAGGAGGTGTAAGTGGTAGGGGAGGTAGTGTAAATGGTAGGGGAGGAGTTGTAGGTGGTAGGGGAGGTGGTGTAAGTGGTAGAGGAGGCAGTGTAAGTGGTAGGGGAGGGGCTGTAAGTGATAGGGGAGGTTGTGACAGTGGCAGGGGAGATGATGTTAGTGGTAGGGGAGATGGTGTAAATGGTAGGGAAGGTGGTGTCAGTGGAAGGGGAGGTGATGAAAGTTGTAGGGGAGGTGGTGTAAGTGGTAGGGGAGGTGATGAAAGTGGTATGGAATGTGATGTAAGTGGTAGGGGAGATTTTGTAAGTGGTATGAAAGGTGGTGTAAGTGGTAGGGGAGGTGATGTAAGATGTAGGGGAGGTGGTGTAAGTGGTAGGGGAGGTGGTGTTACTGGTAGGGGAGGTGGTGTAAGTGGTGGGGGAGGTGGTGTAAGTGGTAGGGGAGGTGGTGTAAGTGGTTGGGGAGGTGGTGTAAGTGGTAGGGGAGGTGGTGTAAGTGGTAGGGGGGTCGTGTAAGTGGTAGGGGAGGTGGTGTAAGTGGTGGGGGAGGTGGTG
>NW_018479342.1:0-5668 GCF_002113885.1 Mizuhopecten yessoensis | reverse complement strand
CCTACTTTCATGTTGCTTAAGACACTGGCCAAATGTGTGACGTCCTCTCGGCTGCTTTTTCATTTTCACAGTAAAATATCTGTTTAAAGCTACTTGCTGACAATTTTCAATTGTTACATCAATTAATCACCCAAAGATAAAATCTTCAATTCAATTTGTCTTTAGTTACAAGTTTTCAAAAGGGAAAAGATGAAACACTTTTTAAATAATAAATACTTGATTATTTTGTTCCATGTCTTGAATTAGTAATATTTAATAGCTCATTACATTATCCTGACAAAGTGGCGGATTGACACAGAAAATTTACAAATAATAATGTTTCCACTATTGCCATTAAACTGAGTGTAGCAAAATGTATCCGACAAACATTATATTAATATAGTTCCTATACCGGATCATACTATCATTACTCGTAATACATATAGTATATAACTGTTGTTGCCAGATTGGAGCTTCACTGTTCTCTAGTAACATAGGGAGTGAGCACTTTATTGGACTGGCAGGGGCCGGTGCATCAACAGGGATAGCCATGATTCTGTTCGAGTGGAGTGTAAGTATTCACATTATACATAAGTCGTATCTATTGTTTTATGTAATTTACATGAAATTCACAGTGTATACAGGATATAGTCAGAGCCATTTTAATTGATATTAGGATGGTAATCAAACTGCAAGGCAATCAAGCACCTACAAATTAGTTATTAATTAGTTATTGTCGACGCATCAAGACTTTATAGGTATAAATAAACAATTAACTGCGCCGTACGGCCACTTCGTCTATTTTGTACAGCGCCTATATTGTTTCAAAACAGATAACAACACAGCGATGGAAAGGTTCCCATAAACGGCACCGAATACTATTGAACATCACATGTTTAAACAAAAACACATTTATTGTTCTTAAATTGCAGCCGGTGTTTCTGATATTGCTGCTTGGCTGGTATTTTATCCCTGTCTATATTTCCGCTGGGGTAAGTTCGTCTCTTATGTGTTTATAACTTTCTAGTAGTGATTATTCTATTCACATCTCATTTCTTACTATCCAATAACATTCCATTTGGGATGTCTTTATAGGACATTTGCTTGTAACGACGGATGTTTCAGAAATCTGTATCGTCCGAATAAAAGTCTTGTGAAACTATTGTTTCATCATTTACCCAATGTATCCGTTATGTATCATATTGTTTTATCATGAATGTTGACAGGTGTACACCTTGCCAGAGTATCTTGAGAAGCGTGTCGGAGGAAACAAGATCCGGATTTATATATCGGTTTTGTTCCTGGTGCTCGCTGTTGTCACCAAACTAGCGGTAACTTCATGATTTTTATTTGACACCCTTTACAGTTACATTGAATAACTAAGCAGTACATATCCTATTTAACACCCAATCTAAGTCACCGGGCTAGAGATAAAGTTCTGTAATTCCTGTGATTTTATGACATTTTTAAGACGTTCCTATACTACACCCCACTTCACGGATGTAACGTCACAATGGGACAATAACGTGACGCCAGGAGCTCGGAAACATTATAATGCCATGTTTATATAATTGTATAATTTCTGAGCTAGTTCTTGTAATCGTTATGGCAGACACATATTCTTCTTTACCAAGGGATGTTTGTTACAGTAGAAGTGGGGTCTCTATCCAAGCGTTCATACTTACGTGTAATCTAAATAAACTGTTTTTGTCACAATAAGAGTTTTTCATTATATCAGAAACAATCAAGAAATGTCAAAGTGATCAAGCACCTTGTTTTATGAATAAAGCAAGAAATGAATTGATTGTGTTTTTTTAATTTGATAATTTGATTTTTTTTCAATCAATTCCTGACATTTTTTAAAAAGATATCATTGACATAAATAGAAAATGCTGTATTGTTTTAATTTTAATTCCTGTGACAGGTGAATATGTTTGCTGGTGGCCTCTTCATACAAATGGCTACCGGATGGAACATGTACATGTCTGTCATCATTTTGTTAGTGATCACGGGATTTTACACCATACTGGGTAAGGTTTGCTACGTCAATGTAACTTTACAATCATTGTCTACGACGTATAGTTTAGTAAACTGAATAAATAGATAGTATCTGAATTCTTTTGTTCTTCCTTTTTAATCATAATCGATAAATCAATTTAAATATGCATTTCAATTTAAATATAAGAAAGCAAAACCAAACCTTTGTGTCTGATATCGAAACATTGGTGTAAACAGACTGTGTGTCAATGAATGCCAGTTTGATCATGTTTCGCTGAAACGATATAATAGTATTTTAGGCTTATTTGTCAGAGATAAACAAAGCAATTTCTCATTGTTTCTTGGTGTTGCCTACAGGCGGACTCAAGGCGGTGATGTATACCGACACATTCCAGGCATTAGTCCTCACGCTCGGAGCTCTTCTCTTGTTTGGAATAGGTATGTATTTTAGCGTGAGTCGTTTTGCTGTAGTTCCGTTCATAGTTCAAGCGGTGTTACAAGCACAAGATATAAGCACATAAGTAACCAATTATATATGTTCAATATTTATTTTTGATTAATTTCGCATTGTCAAATACACCTGACCGGTTATTTTTAGCTTTCAGTCGTGTCGGGAGCTTGGAAAACCTGGAACGTTTGTATATGAATGCAACTGCCACTATCCAGATCGCCAACAGTACCTGTGGCTTACCAAAGAAGGATGCATTCCACGTGTTCCTTGATCCTGTTAATGGCGAGCAACCCTGGCCAGGTCTACTTGTCTGTTCCTCTCTGGGATGTGTCGCCTACTGGTGCTGTGACCAGGTAATGTCTTGTAATGATGTCATAACAAGAGTGCATTTATATTAAGATTTCTAGTATCATGATTGATTGATTGAACAAACAACTGATGATTTGGCCGTATGTTAGTGATTTCATGAACATATATCTAAAACATTGATAAGATTTAGTAGGTTTCAGAAATGTGTTTACAAGCACTAAAACGAGATTTGGTAAGATTCATTTACTGGAAGAAATAAAATTCATGTTCAATAAATTTAACTATTATTAAATACAATTTTGAAACAAATGTTTAGACGTTAAGGAATATATATAGGTTATAAGGAATTATTTAAAAATTAACTGATGTATATCCAAAATATTCATTGAAATATTTAAAAGGAAGTAAGCAATTTTCAGTCTATAGTTATCAATACGTATAAGGACTATCAGTTATTTTATTAACTCTGTAATTCTTTATACTCGTGTTAAATCATATGATGTCAATGTCAGGGTCAAAATGCTGTAAAACATTTTTATTTTTTTTAATAAACAATGGTAAACATTGACATACGGCGCTGGGGGTTGGGAGGGTGGACATTTTAGTGTCTTCTTTATTTTCAGGTTATAGTACAAAGATCTCTANAAAACTTTAATCTAGTTTATATTATCACAGTGCTAAATATACTGTAGAACCTCGATAGTCTGATACCTAACAGGAATTCTTGTACTGAAATGCTGAAAAATAGGAAAGTTGAATATGAATTTGCATCATAGATCAGGATACAAGCTGAGTGGACTTATGGCGTTCTATTGTATATTATCATAGCTTCCCGTCAGTGTTGTGTGTTATGATGTTTGGAAGGAATATTCACATTTCAGGTTTCATGTTTATGCTGACCGGAGCAGCAGATATGTCTTAGTTGAGTATCGCAGATATATACGGAAAAAATGCTGAAGCGATCTTGTGTTAATATTTTAGACGAGGTAGCTTGTGTGGACCCTGATGAATGTATGCGGATATGTGAAAACCGCGTGGGATGCTCAAACATCGCTTATCCGAAACTCGTGCTGGAGTTACTTCCCAATGGTAAGTGGATAATGAATACCGCAAATCTTGTCGGTGCAGAAGTGACTAGGTCGTTCCTGAATGTGATGTAGTTTCCTCTTTGATGACTTTCAAGGTCGAACTTGTTTTAATGAAATAAGAAACACCGCTATCACGGCAATTCGTTTCGGTTTTCACTAACCAGTACCGTTCTTATGAATCATTTAAAAGAAGTCGGCTTATACAAAAGTTAAAAATAACAAACAGATGTGATTATTAATAATCAGAAAATTAAAGCTTATGATATGTTTACTTTAAATTACGCAGGTCTAAGGGGTTTTATGATGGCTGTGGTTCTCTCCGCCATCATGAGTTCCCTCACGTCAATCTTTAACAGCTCAAGTACTTTGTTTACCATGGATTTGTGGAGACGATTCAGGCCTAAATCCACGCAGCAGGAATTACTCCTCGTAGGCAGGTAAGGCTTGTTGTGAAGCCAATGACACTCTGAATTAGGGTGTTTGTCACCTTCACCTCCATACTTTCAGGGGTAGTGTGACGAGAGGTGACGCGAGCAAATGGTGGTGCAGGAATTTCGTACTTAACTGGAAAACAAACAATTCGTGTGTTGATCAATGATGTCCTATTATAGCCTTGGTGTCTCCTCAGTTCCTGTTACCATGATTCTTATGGTCATGCTGAGTTTATTGGCATGATGTATATTTTTGTATGCATTTCAATTTTGTTCCAGCCTAGGTTTAAACGAGGTAGTAGTCACTCGTAGTTGATAAACAGTTTCAGCGTTGATTAAAGTTCTACTATAGAACTACTAGATGATTTATTGGTATGAGTAACGAAAATGAGACAATTATTTCTAAACGTTATTTCGAATATTGTTAACCGTAATGGCCACATATTCATTTCACTTTTGTTTCTTCTTCCTTATGTGACAGAGTCTTCATCCTCTTCATGTGTGTATTGAGCATCGTATGGTTGCCTTTGATCAAAAGCTCACAGGGAGGACAACTCTTTTCATACCTCAACATGGTCCTAGCAAGCCTTATGGCACCAGCTGGCCCAGCATTCCTCATAGCAATATTTTGGAAGAGAACGACAGAAATAGTAAGCAGATACATAGGTTTCGCTATAAAAATAGTTCTGATTCCTTTACAAATGGTAAGCGGAAGAAAAAAGTTGCATTCTGGATGCTTTGTTTGAAACTAAACATGTTTGTTTTTAATCTGTATAACGCGTTTAAAATATGGATAATGAAACTGATTGTCTTATGTAGGTTTAGCTGTTGTATCACGTGGATCCAGTGTGAGGAGGTGTGTAAAAACCACGTGATGTAGATAATTTAAATTAAATAGATGTTTTGTCATAGAAAATACAGTATTTGAACTCTCCAAACCAGCAGAATAGCTTTACCTCTCAAATAATTGATTAATCTACAATACTTCCTTGTAACATGGATGATGACAACATACAACTGTGTTCTTTCTACAGGGAGTAATTGGTGGTCTGCTTCTAACGCACATCTGTGGCATCGTACGTCTGGTTTTAGAATTTACATACCCAGCGCCACCTTGTGGGGAACCGGAGACCCGACCAGCAATTCTCTACAAATTTCATTTCCTGTACTTTGGATTTTTTAATGTGTTTCTGGCGTTTGTGGCTATAGCGTTGATCAGCCTGATGACACGACGACGGACCGATGAGGAGGTAGTTTGTTTTATCTCATAAGTTATCTTCCTCGTGTATCCGGTTCAAATATCCAGTGTCATGCTAATCCTATCTTGTATCATCGTCTCTCGGTTAAAATATGCATTGAAGAGTGAATGTCCAATCTTAACTGATCGGTTTTACTCACAACAAAACATAAGC
>NW_018479341.1:4888-5667 GCF_002113885.1 Mizuhopecten yessoensis | reverse complement strand
ACAGTCACCTGAGTCTTAACAGTCATCTGAATCTTAACAGTCACCAGAGTCTTAACAGTCAACTGAGTCTTAACAGTAACATGAGTCTAAACAGTCACCTGAGTCTTAACAGTCACATGAGTCTGAACAGTCACCTGCGTCTTAAGTCACATGAGTCTTAACAGACACCTGCGTCTTTACAGTCACATGAGTCTTAACAGTCACCTGAGTCTAAACAGTCACCTGCGTCTAAACAGTCACATGAGTCTTAACAGCCACCTGCGTCTTAACAGTCATCTGAATCTTAACAGTCACCGGCGTCTGAACAGTCACCTGCGTCTTAACAGCCACATGAGTCTTAACAGTCACCTGCGTCTTAACAGTTACATGAGTCTTAACAGTCACCTGCGTCTTAACAGTCACCTGAGTCTAAACAGTCAACTGCGTCTAAACAGTCACATGAGTCTTAACAGTCATCTGAATCTTAACAGTCAACTGAGTCTTAACAGTCACATGAGTCTTAACAGTAACATGAGTCTAAACAGTCACCTGCGTCTTAACAGTCACCTGCGTCTTAACAGTCACATGAGTCTTAACAGTCATCTGAGTCTTAACAGTCACCTGCGTCTTAACAGTCACATGAGTCTTAACAGTCATCTGAATCTTAACAGTCACCTGAGTCTTAACAGTCATCTGGGCCTTAACAGTCACCTGCGTCTAAACAGTCACCTGCGTCTTAACAGTCACATGAGTCTTAACAGTCATCTGAATCTTAACAGTCACCTGAGTCTTAACAGTCA
>NW_018479341.1:0-590 GCF_002113885.1 Mizuhopecten yessoensis | reverse complement strand
TCTGAATCTTAACAGTCACCTGAGTCTTAACAGTCATCTGGGCCTTAACAGTCACCTGCGTCTAAACAGTCACCTGCGTCTTAACAGTCACATGAGTCTTAACAGTCATCTGAATCTTAACAGTCACCTGAGTCTTAACAGTGACCTGCGTCTTAACAGTCACCTGAGTCTTAACAATCACCTGAGTCTTAACAGTCACCTGAGTCTTAACAGTCACCTGAGTTTTAACAGTCACCTGCGTCTTAACAGTCACATGAGTCTTAACAGTCTTCTGGGCCTTAAAAGTCACCTGAGTCTTAACAGTCACCTGCGTCTTAACAGTCACCTGAGTCTAAACAGTCATCTGAATCTTAGCAGTCACCTGAGTCTTAACAGTCACCTGGGGCTTAACAGTCACCTGGGCCTTAACAGTCACCTGAGTTTTAACACTCATCTGGGCCTTAACAGTCACCTGAGCCTTAACAGTCACCTGAGTCTTAACAGTCATCTGTGCCTTAACAGTCACCTGCGTCTAAACAGTCACCTGAGTCTTAACAGTCAACTATGTCTTAACAGTCACATAAGTCTTAACAGTCACCTGCGTCTTAACA
>NW_018479340.1:3862-5664 GCF_002113885.1 Mizuhopecten yessoensis | reverse complement strand
ACCTCCCCCACCACAGACCATGTTTTCCTGTGTATAGAGGACCACTAACACCGTCCCCTCCACAGACCATGATTTCCTGTATGTAGAGGACCATTACCACCTCCCCCGTCACAGACCATTGTTTCCTGTATATAGAGCCCCACTACCACCTCCCCCTCCAAAGACTATGATTTCCTGTATGTAGAGCCCCACTACAACCTCCCCCTCCACATACCATTGTTTCCTGTATGTAGAGGACCACTAACACCTCCCCCTCAACAGAATATGGGTTCCTTTGTATAGAGGATCACTACCACCTTCCTCTCCACAAACCATGATTTCCTGTGTATAGAGTACCACTACCACCTCCCCCGTCACAGACCATTGTTTCCTGTATGTAGAAGCCCACTACCACCTCCCCCTCCACATACCATTGTTTCCTGTATGTTGAGGACCACTAACACCTCCCCCTCAACAGACTATGGGTTCCTTAGGATAGAGGATCACTACCCCCTTCCCCTCCACAGGCTGTGGTTTCCTGTGTATAGAGGACCACTACCACCTCTCCCTCCACAGACTAGGGGTTCCTTTGTATGGAGGATCACTACCACCTCCCCCTCCACATACCATTGTTTCCTGTATGTTGAGGACCACTAACACCTCCCCCTCAACAGACTATGGGTTCCTTAGGATAGAGGATCACTACCACCTTCCCCTCCACAGGCTGTGGTTTCCTGTGTATAGAGGACCACTACCACCTCTCCCTCCACAGACTAGGGGTTCCTTTGTATGGAGGATCACTACCACCTCCCCCTCCACATACCATTGTTTCCTGTATGTTGAGGACCACTAACACCTCCCCCTCAACAGACTATGGGTTCCTTAGGATAGAGGATCACTACCACCTTCCCCTCCACAGGCTGTGGTTTCCTGTGTATAGAGGACCACTACCACCTCTCCCTCCACAGACTAGGGGTTCCTTTGTATGGAGGATCACTACCACCTCCCCCTCAAGAGACCATGGTTTCCTGTGTATAGAGTACCACTACCACCTCCCCCTCCACAGACCGTGGTTTCCTGTGTATAGAGGACCACTACCACCTCCCCCTCCACAGACTATGGGTTCCTTTGTATAGAGGATCACTACCACCTTCCCCTCCACAGGCCGTGGTTTCCTGTGTATAGAGGATCACTACCACCTTCCCCTCCACAGACCGTGGTTTCCTGTGTATAGAGGACCACTACCACCTCCCCCTCCGCAGACTAGGGGTTACTTTGTATAGAGGATCACTACCACCTCCCCCTCAAGAGACCATGGTTTCCTGTGTATAGAGTACCACTACCACCTCCCCCTCAAGAGACCATGGTTTCCTGTGTATAGAGAATCCCTACCACCTCCCCCTCAACAGACCGTGGTTTCCTGTGTATAGAGGACCACTAACACCTCCCCCTCCACAGACTATGGTTTCCAGTGTATAAAGAACCACTACCACATCCCCCACCACAGACTATGGTTTCCTGTGTATCGAGGACCACTACCACATCCCCCTCCACAGACTATGGATTCCTGTGTATAGAGGACCACTACCACATCCCCCTCTTCAGAACATGGTTTCCAGTGTATGGAGGATGACTACCACCTCCCTCTCCACAGACCATGGTTTCCTGTATGTAGAGGACCACTAACACCTCCCCCTCCACAGACCATGATTTCCTCTATTTAGAGGACCACTAACATCTCTTCCTTCACAGACCATGTTTTCCTGTGTTTGGAAGACCACTAACATCTCCTCCTCCACAGACGATGTTTTCCTGTGTTTTGA
>NW_018479340.1:0-756 GCF_002113885.1 Mizuhopecten yessoensis | reverse complement strand
TGTATAGAGGCCCACTACCACCTCCCCCTCCACAGACTATGGTTTCCTGTGTATAGAGGCCCACTACCACCTCCCCCTCCACAGACTATTGTTTCCTGTGTATAGAGGACCACTAACACCTCCCCCTCCACATACCATGATTTCCTGTGTAAGAGGACCACTAACACCTCCCCCTCCACAGACTATGGGTTCCTTTGTATAGAGGATCACTACCACCTTCCTCTCCACAAACCATGATTTCCTGTGTATACAGTACCACTACCACCTCCCCCTCAACAGACTATGGGTTCCTTTGTATAGAGGATCACTGCCACCTTCCCCTCCACAGGCTGTGGTTTCCTGTGTATAGAGGATCACTACCACCTCCCCCTCAACAGACTATCGGTTCCTTTCTATAGAGGATCACTACCACCTCCCCCTCCATAGACCGTGGTTTCCTGTGTATAGAGGACCACTACCACCTCCCCCTCCACAGACTAGGGGTTCCTTTGTATAGAGGATCACTACCACCTCCCCATCAACAGACCATGGTTTCCTGTGTATATAGTACCACTTCCACCTCCTCCTCCACAGACTGTGGTTTCCTGTGTATAGAGAATCCCTACCACCTCCCCCTCCACAGATCGTGGTTTCCTGTGTATAGAGGATCACTACGACATCCCTCTCCACAGACTATGGTTTCATGTGTATAGAGGACCACTACCACCTCCTTCTCCACAGACCATGGTTTCCTGTATGTAGAGGACCACTAACACC
>NW_018479339.1:4569-5660 GCF_002113885.1 Mizuhopecten yessoensis | reverse complement strand
AGTACCTTAGAAGTTTCGATAATACCCTTAATGTGTTGATAATACTACCATAGAGGGGTCGATGATACCTTGACATGTTGATAATACCATAGAACGGTCCAGGATACCCTTGATGTGTTGATAATACCATAGAGGGGTCGATAATACCCTTAATGTGTTGATAATACTACCATACAGGGGTCGATGATACCATTCAGTTGTTGATAATACCATAGAGGGGTCGATAATACCCTTAATGTGTTGATAGTACCTTAGAAGTTTCGATAATACCCTTAATGTGTTGATAATACTACCATAGAGGTGTTGATAATACCATAAAGGGGTCGATGATACCATTCGGTTGTTGATAATACCATAGAGGGGTCGATATTACCATTGATGTGTTGATAATACCATAAAGGGGTCGATGATACCATTCAGTTGTTGATAATACCATAGAGGGGTCCATGATACCCTTGATGTGTTGATAATACCACAGAGGATTCGATGATACCATTCAGGTGTTGATAATACCATAGAGGGGTCGATGATACCCTTGATGTGTTGATAATACCACAGAGGATTCGATGATACCATTCAGGTGTTGATAATACCGTAAAGGGGTTGATAATAACCTTGATGTGTTGATATTACCCTTGATGTGTTGATAATACCATGAAGGGGTCGATGATACCCTTGATTTGTTGATTATACCATAGAGGCATCGATAATACACTTGATGTGTTGATAATACCCTTGATGTGTTTATAATACCATAGAGGCGTCGATGATACCTTTGATGGGCTGATAATACCATAGAGAGGTCGATAATAACCTTGATGTATTGATAATACCATAGATGGGTCGATGATACCGTTGATGTGTTGATAATACCATAGATGGGTTGATAATACCCTTAATGTGTTGATAGTTCCTTAAAAGTTTCGATAATACCCTTAATGTGTTGATAATACCACAGAGGAGTAGATGATACCCTTGATGTGTTGATAATAACATAGAGGGGTTGATAATACCCTTGATGTGTTGATAATACTACCATAGAGGGGTCGATGATACCCTTGACATGTTGATAATACCATAGAACGGTCGAG
>NW_018479339.1:0-345 GCF_002113885.1 Mizuhopecten yessoensis | reverse complement strand
GGGTCGATGATACCCTTGATGTGTTGATAATACCATAGAGGGGTCGATGATACCCTTGATGTGTTGATTATACCATAGAGGCGTCGATAATACACTTGATGTGTTGATATTACCTTAGAGGGGTCGATAATACCCTTGATGTGTTGATAATACCCTTGATGTGTTTATAATACCATAGAGGGGTCGATGATACCTTTGATGGGCTTATAATACCATAGAGGGGTCGAAAATAACCTTGATGTATTGATAATACCATAGATGGGTCGATGATACCATTGATGTGTTGATAATACCATGGAGGGGTTGATAATACCCTTAATGTGTTGATAGTTCCTTAAAAGTTTC
>NW_018479338.1:3731-5643 GCF_002113885.1 Mizuhopecten yessoensis | reverse complement strand
GGAGTGAAACTGAGCTAGACAAGCCTTTACCTACACGGCCAGCCAGATCGACACTTTTGACACAGGTCCGCTCGGTGAGGCTTTTTTGAATCCCCGTCGTCGGAGTCGTAGTCGCTATTGCCTCCATAGTCGTCGTCGGAGTCGTCACACATACCATGACATTCTTTAGCAGGCTTACCACACTTAGGACACTTCACGTCTTCTACTCTGTACGGGTTACATGCTGTCTTGCAGTTCTTGCATTCCTGCTTGTAGTATACCTGGGAATGAAACATTTGATTAATTATAAAAAGACGCACTGGAAACAAAGCTTACATTTTCCACTCATTGTCTGTTTGTATCCATCCATCTTATTACGAGTAAATGATGAATGTCCCAGTAAACATCCGTCTTACGAGTTAGGAAGTAGGGGGTGGTCCCTGTATTTATATATTAATATCACTATTAAGATATCTATTTATACAGGAAGAACAATGTATATTTACCAGTAAAACATTTTAAACATATTGAAAGTTCCCATTTGGTACAATAATAAAATCAAGATAGGAGGAAGAACTGTTTTTTATATAAAAATACTATCAGAAAACCATTTTTATTCTGAATGATATAATAAAGGAGGAACTCCATGATGATTATGAAACAGTGTAATAATGATCATGATATTTATGAAATGATGATGATGATGATGATGAGGATTATGTTAAGATGATGATGATGAGGATGAATGGCGAGATAATGATGAGGATGATGTTAAAAGATCATGAGGACGATAATAATCATGAAATAGTGATGATGATGATGATGATGATGATGATGATAAATGGTGTGCATGAGTGAATGAGTGGTGTGTGTGTGTTCATTCATATTCCAAGTGACATATATAATTGAAATTCCTTAAAAAACCCACCAAAAACCAACAACCACAATATCTATATATACAGGAAGAACAATTTATATTTACCAGTAAACCATTTTAAACGGGCGCTAGCGCTGGGTAAAAGCACCAAAACTTGTAAACAACTATCTTGCCCTCAACAGTGTATATCTTAAACCCGATATATTTCACATACCTGTATCAATAATGTCAAAAAGTAGGTACTAAAGTGCATATCATAACTAACACAGCTATTTAGCAACAAACGGTTTAAACCCATCAGTAATATCCCGTCGGTTTAACGGAAATGTGTCACTGTCTGTGTCTGCTGATACTCTTTAGTTAAAGTTACCTCCTTGTATGTACCTTTAATTGTCTGTGTCTACTGTACTCTGTAGTTAGACTTACCTTGTATGTACCTTTCATTGTCTGTGTCTGCTGATACTCTGTAGTTAGACTTACCTTGTATGTACCTTTAATTGTTTGTGTCTACTGGTACTCTGTAGTTAGACTTACCTTGTATGTACCTGTCATTGTTTGAGTCTACTGATACTCTGTAGTTAGACTTACCGTGTATGTACCTTTAATTGTCTGTGTCTATTGGTACTCTGTAGTTAGACTTACCTTGTATGTACCTTTTATTGTCAATGTACCTTGTATGTACCTTTTATTGTCTGTGTCTGCTGATACTCTGTAGTTAGACTTACCTTGTATGTACCTTTCATTGTCTGTGTCTACTGGTACTTTGTTGTAAGACTTACCTTGTATGTACCTTTAATTGTCAATGTACCTTGTATGTACCTTTCATTGTCTGTGTCTGCTGATACTCTGTAGTTAGAGTTACCTTGTATGTACCTGTCATTGTCTGTGTCTAATGGTATTCTGTAGTTAAACTTACCTTGTTTGTACCTTTTATTGTCTGTGTCTAATGATACCATGTAGGAAGACTTACGTTGTATGTACCTTTTATTGTCAATGTACCTTCAATGTACCTTTCATTGTCTGTGTCTACTGGTACTCTGTAGTTAGACTTACCTT
>NW_018479338.1:0-2036 GCF_002113885.1 Mizuhopecten yessoensis | reverse complement strand
ATTGTCTGTATCTACTGATACTCTGTTGTTAGACTTACCTTGTATGTACTTTCATTGTCTGTGTCTACTGATACTCTGTACTTATACTTACCTTGTATGTACCTTTAATTGTCTGTGTCTACTGGTATTCTGTAGTTAGACTTACCTTGTATGTACCTTTCATTGTCTGTGTCTGCTGATACTCTGTAGTTAGACTTACCTTGTATGTACCTTTCATTGTCTCTGTCTACTGGTACTTTGTTGTAAGACTTACCTTGTATGTACCTTTTATTGTCAATGTACCTTGTATGCACCTTTCATTGTCTGTGTCTGCTGATACTCTGTAGTTAGAGTTACCTTATATGTGCCTGTCATTGTCTGTGTCTACTGGTATTCTGTAGTTAAACTTACCTTGTATGTACCTTTTATTGTCTGTGTCTACTGATACTCTGTAGTTAGACCTACCTTGTGTGTACCTTTTATTGTCAATGTACCTTGTATGCACCTCTCATTGTCTGTGTCTGCTGATACTCTGTAGTTAGAGTTACCTTGTATGTGCCTGTCATTGTCTGTGTCTTCTGGTATTCTGTAGTTAAACTTACCTTGTGTGTACCTTTTATTGTGAATGTCCCTTCTATGTACCTTTCACTGTCTGTGTCTACTGATACTATGTAGTTAGACTTACCTTGTGTGTACCTTTCATTGTCTGTGTCTACTGATACTCTGTAGTTAGATTTACCTTGTGTGTACCTTTTATTGTGAATGTACCTTCTATGTACCTTTCACTGTCTGTGTCTACTGATACTCTGTAGTTAGACTTACCTTGTGTGTACCTTTTATTGTCAATGTACCTTCTATGTACCTTTCATTGTCTGTGTCGTCTGGTACTCTGTAGTAAAACTTACCTTGTGTGTACCTTTCATTGTCTGTGTCTACTGATACTCTGTAGTTAGACTTACCTTGTATGTACCTTTCGTTGTCTGTGTCCACAGATACTCTGTAGTTAGACTTACCTTGTATGTACCTTTTATTGTCAATGTACCTTCCATGTACCTTTCATTGTCTGTGTCGTCTAGTACTCTGTAGTAAAACTTACCTTGTGTGTACCTTTCATTGTCTGTGTCTACTGAAGCTCTGTAGTTAGACTCACCTTGTGTGTACCTTTTATTGTCGGTATCTACTGATACTCTGTAGTTAGACTTACCTTGTATGTCCTTTTCATTGTCTGTGTCTACTGATACTCTGTACTTATACTTACCTTTTATGTACCTTTCATTGTCTGTGTCTGCTGATACTCTGTAGTTAGACTTACCTTGTATGTACCTTTCGTTTTCTGTGTCTACTGATACTCTGTAATTAGACTTTCCTTATATGTACCTTTCATTGTCTGTGTCTGCTGCTACTCTGTAGTTAGACTTACCTTGTATGTACCTTTCGTTGTCTGTGTCTACTGATACTCTATAGTTAGACTTACCTTGTATGTGCCTTTCACTGTCTGTGTCTACTGATACTCTGTAGTTAGACTTACCTTGTATGTACCTTTCATTGTCTGTGTCTGCTGCTACTCTGTAGTTAGACTTACCTCGTATGTACCTTTCGTTGTCTGTGTCCACAGATACTCTGTAGTTAGACTTACCTTGGATGTACCTTTCGTTGTCTGTGTCTACTGATACTCTGTAGTTAGCCTTACCTTGTATGTACCTTTCGTTGTCTGTGTCCACAGATAGTCTGTAGTTAGACTTACCTTGTATGTACCTTTCATTGTCTGTGTCAGCTGATACTCTGTTTTTAGACTTACCGTTAGTATTGGGGATCACTTGTAAATTCATACTCGGTCATCACTTCCAATCAAGTGACTGATGATCGACTAATGATCGATCAAATTAAACTTAAATTCAGTAATTTAAGGTTATATTTGCTTTCCGGAATCTACTTTCACTTTCGTTTACAGGGAAACCCGACGTTAGATAATTTCGCTAATAAACATTCATACAAAAACAATACGTTTGTTGATAGAACCATATAATTATTGAAAAATATGTATTTGGAAATGAAAT
>NW_018479337.1:4959-5639 GCF_002113885.1 Mizuhopecten yessoensis | reverse complement strand
TCAATAACCCTAAACTTAGTACCCCGTGCCGTGGACAACGAGATAGCCCTACACTTATTATCCTGTGCCGTAAGCAACAAGAGGATATATTAATCACCCAATCAATAACCCTACACTAAGTACCCCGTGCCATAGACAACAAGAGTAGAAATGTATCACCCAATCAATAGTCCTACACTTAGTATCCCATGCCATAGACAACAAGAGTAGAAATGTATCACCCAAACAATAACCCTACACTAAGTACCCTGTGCCGTGGACAACGAGAAGTTACATTGATCACCCAATCAATAACCCTACACTAAGTATGCCATGGTGTAGACAACGAGATGATAAATTGATCAACCAATCAATAACCCTACACTTAGTATCCCCTGCCATAGACAACGAGATATTATAAATTAATCACCCAATCAATAAACCTACATTTACAATGTAGTATCCCGTGTGATAGACAACGAGAGGATACATTAATCACCCAATCAGTAACCCTACACTTAGTATCCCATGCTGTAGACAACGAGATGATAAATTGATCACCCAATCAATAACCCTACACTTAATATCCCGTGCCGTAGACAACGAGAGGATAAATTAATCACCCAATCAATAAATCTACATTTACAATGTAGTATCCCATGTGATAGACAACGAGAGGATACATTAATCACCCAATCAAT